>NC_091129.1:158018614-158131114 GCF_040183065.1 Periplaneta americana
ACTCAGCAAACATGCTTATAAATATACTAATAATATGTTAATAAGAGTACAAATTTAATTAAAACATGGTTTGATACTAAATTTTTATCGACAAATGTAACTAAAATTACTTTTGTGTCTTTTTCCCAACCTCTGGATTGCAACAATTAAAATCACTTTCTCATTTAAAATTAAGAATCCATTACTGAAATCGTAGCCATCCTATGACCTGTAAATTTTCTCTTTTATGAAAGAATCTGTAGATGTGAATCATTGTTGAGATCAGCAATTGAAATGGGATAGACATACGAGAAGTGGGACTTTTGATCAAAGTTTTAAAATGATGAGACAAAGCGGGATTTTTTTTTAACTATTGCCTAAACTGTGTACTTCTGTTAGAATAAAATTTTGGTGGGAAACTGTTTCCCTTATGAAAGTGAGCTTCAAGACATCATCATCAATAAAATCGTTGGTTAAATTTTCATACAAATTTAAGTTATTTTAACGTCAGTATTATCATATTTTATATTATCATGACATAAGTAAACTCTTTTAAGATATTTATTTATTTATTTATTTATTTATTTATTTATTTATTTATTTATTCTGGTGTAGTTAAGGCCATCAGGCCTTCTCTTCCACAACACCAGATATGGTTTGTCAGAAAGTCCTGATCGGTAACTTTATAAAAAGACAAGCATTATATACTTTTTTAATATTAGAAATTGTATGTTTTTTCTTTCCATTTCGTCTTATAATATTTTATGATATATTTTCATGTCTCCTTGGTATAAATTGTATTTCAAAATAATTTTTGTACTAAGTAAATTCTGACCAAGGAATGACAGTGACAGAAATATAGCAGCTTTTACGTATTTAAATATATTCTACAGGAATTACATTCCTATGCAGTTATCTGTAGTAATGTCACGAGAGATCTGAGATCTGGGAAATCTCAGACCTCGAGTGACATTTATTAAGACTATTTCGTGAATAAATTAAAAATTTTAATAATATAACCCTAAAATTCGATCACAAAATGTTAATAATTGTATATTAACGAATACTTAACCTATTCAGACATTGTGAAGTTGAAATACTCGTACATGAATATCGATTATTGCAATAAATAAATTCGATGTTATTATTCAGTAATGCCAATTGCGAAAAGCGAAATACAGGTTTAACATTGTTAATTACATGTACTGCACTTTTCTCTTATTATTATAACAAATACATTTTCATTATCTGCTGAAATCATAATTTAATTTAACAGTAACAGTGGGGACAGCTATATACCAATGCTTATGTATTCACAGCGAGACATGTTGCTACACAGTGAAGCCATCTCTGTATAGATAGGCCTAATTAAAACACGAATTTTATTACGCCATACGAAAGGCAGTTTGATCAAAGACATTATTACTATGCAAGGTCTTTGAGTTTGATATGCGATGATGTTACATAAATTTGAACGTCTATTAATTGTTTAATTTCAATACAATGTTATAGGCGACAATTTTATAGTTACGTTAGGCCTACCTGTGGAAGCAGGACCAATGTCAGCTGTGCCTTGTTTCGACCGTTACTTACAATGAGTGCTACACGAAAGCATTTTTTATAGCTCGACAAACGCATTCTCGCTGTAGTGTGTAACGGAACTAAAGCTGCATCTACACAGTTCAATATTCCAATCGCGTATGCGTGCAATCTGGAAAGAATAGAATCAAGTTTAAAAGATACGTTCAATTAAGATGCATTAAGATTTTGTGTCTACATGGTGCGCCGTTTTGAACGTCGTCTTCACTGCGTAAATATATTAATTACCTAATATTAAATATCAATCTTGCATTCATTGCTTTAAAGTTGAAAGAAAAGTTTAACCGTGTAGTTGTATCTTAATGTATTCATGATCATCAATTTACGGGGAAACAGTTGGCGACAACGACTAAACAAAAGAACGACCATGCGATAAATTGATAGCGATAAATCTAGCTGCAGAAATGATCTCAAAGTCTGACTGTGATTGGTTGGAATTCAAAATTTCATTACACTTCATTGGTCGAAAATGGAATGACGTCATATAAACGAAATAGTCACTATTATATTGTATCCAATATAAAAATCCATATCTCTCCAGTTTTTAGACGAGCAGAGTTTGTCATTATTGTGTATGCATTCAGTATCCATATCCTTGTCTTGTAATGTGAGTGACAGTGCATTCAGTTTTTTTTCCTTATCAATAAATTATTATTTTAAAATAATTGTACACACAGTTTCAGTCTTTCTATTGAGAAATGAAATATCTCATAATATGAAATATACAATTAAAAACAGAAGCTGTATAATTAAGAAATATGTGGTTAGAGTTGTTACATTGTAATGTGAATGACGACGGAATGGCCTATCACCGTTTTATGTAACAGAATCCTCAAAACAATAAAAAAATATGTAAATATTTATTTATTTAGCTAGTAAGCAAAGTGAGTACAAATTGAAAAGTACACAACAAAAAATGTTTCTAGCCACTACCAAAAGCCAGGCTCGTGTACTGTGTGGTCTTAGCCAATAATATAACATAAAATTTACAAATACAGTTTACTAAATACTATTACTTACTTACTTACTTAATTACTACTTACTTACTTACTTACTTACTTACTTACTGACTTTTAAGGAACCCGGAGGTTCATTGCCGCCCTCACATAAGCCCGCCATTGGTCCCTATCCTGAGCAAGATTAATCCAGTCTCTATCGTCATATCCCACCTCCCTCAAATCCATTTTAATATTATCTTCCCATCTACGTCTCGGCCTACCTAAAGGTCTTTTTCCCTCCGGCCTCCCAACTAACACTCGATATGCATTTCTGGATTCGCTCATACGTGCTACATGTCCTGTCCATCTCAAACGTCTGGATTTTATGTTCCTAATTATGTCAGGTGAAGAATACAATGCGTGCAGCTCTGCGTTGTGTAACTTTCTCCATTCTCCCATAACTTCATCCCCCATAGCCCCAAATATTTTCCTAAGAACCTTATTCTCAAACACCCTTAGCCTATGTTCCTCTCTCAGAGTGAGAGTCCAAGTTTCACAACCATACAGAACAACCGGTAATATAACTGTTTTATAAATTATAACTTTCAGATTTTTTGACAGAAGACTAGATGACAAAAGCTTCTCAACCGAATAATAACACGCATTTCCCATATTTATTCTCCGTTTAATTTTCTCCCGAGTGTCATTTACATTTGTTACTGTTGCTCCAAGATATTTGAATTTTTCCACCTCTTCGAAAGATAAATCTCCAATTTTTATATTTCCATTTCGTACAATATTCTGGTCACGAGACATAATCATATACTTAGTCTTTTTCGGGATTTACTTCCAACCCTATCGCTTTACTTGCTTCCACTAGAATTTCCGCGTTTTCCCTAATCGTTTGTGGATTTTCTCCTAGCATATTCACGTCATCCGCATAGACAAGAAGCTGATGTAACCCATTCAACTCCAAACCCTGTCTATTATCCTGAACTTTCCTAATGGCATATTCTAGATCGAAGTTAAAAAGTAAAGGTGATAGTGCATCTCCCTGCTTTAGCCCACAGTGAATTGGAAACGCATCAGATAGAAACTGGCCTATACGGACTCTGCTGTAAGTTTCACTAAGAAACATTTTAATTAATCGAACTAGTTTCTTGGGAATACCAAATTCAATAAGAATATTATACAAAACTTCTCTCTTAACCGAGTCTGCGCCTTTTTGAAATCTATGAATAACTGATGTACTGTATCCTTATACTTACTAAATACACTACTTAACTTAATTCAGACCGACAACTAACACAAGAGGAAAAAAAGAGAAAAACACTTTTAATATAAATTGACAATCAGACAGTAGCCAGTGACATTCAATAAAAACATGAATATAGTCGACAGAAATAAAAAGGTAAAAAATACCATTGTTAATATTACTGTATATATCATGAATAATTTTATAAATTTCGTATTTAAAAGGTTCAATTTTGAAATATTTCAAATTTGGAAAATGGTTTGTAATTTTATTATAAAGTCTTGGGCCGAAACTAGCGCCATGTTTAAGAGCTGCACTTGTATGACATTTAGGCTCAATTAATGGGAAAGTAGACTTTTGTCTTTGAGTACGATATTCATGTCGATTAGATTTATGTTTTATTTTATATCTGTGGTAGTAAGTTAATAAACTATATTTATAAATTTCTTCAATAGTTAATACATTAAAATCTGTATAAATTAAATTTGTTGGTTAAACCATAATTTTGATCAGACAAATTTTCATTAATCTTCTGTGTAATAAAATTAATGAATTAAGTACATATTATGCTACTCCACCCCAATTTATTATACCATATTGTATTAATGATTGTACTAAAGCTAAAAATATTATTCTCAATGCATCCTCAGTGATAAAATTTCGAAGTATTATGAATTTATAAATTGTCTCTCTTATACTTGTATACATAAAATCAATTTCTTTGTCCCAACGTAAATGCTGATCTATAATAATTCCTAAATATTTGACTTGTGTGAAAGGTGTTAGAGTGGGCAATTACAGTAATTATTTGTTAACTTATTACATGAAATATTATATATTACTAAGTGATAATTAGACATCGGATTTTTAGGCACTAAAAATTGCAGTTTTAGGCGCCTAAAATAAGCTCAAAATTTGTAAAATTAGGCTCTATTTTAATGAAAATAGGCATTTTAGGCACATCAAGGTATCATACTTATTTCTTTCACTGAAATTTTTAGTTATACACTAAAATACGCACAAAAAAGTATGTTTAAACATTAAAAAAGAATACTATATTATATTTATAAACAAATTTAATATATTGAAACTAATGAAATAATGATTATTGATATCAAGATTACTCATTTTAAGGTATTGAAATTCAGTTCCATGCTCAGACTTTATTATAATTATCTGCACAGTACACCACCAGAAATTGTGATTTTATGACACTCTGAAGGGCAGTACAGCTAATCGGTTTCAGACCGAAAACAGTCATTTTTATAGTATAGTATATCACATGTTGTGATTGTTGCCTGCTTCAAAACTAAGGTTGGTTCTTTGTCGGCATTTATGCCTCCAAACATGTTAAATCCGGTGAAATCTATTGCAAGTGTCGTGAGATTCAAAACATTTTGTTTCCTTTATCAATGGTTTCATGGCCGGTGTGAAGCAAATTTTCCACTTTTTAAATGTCTTAAATTTCGCAGTGAATGCATGTATAAATTATAAAAAGTAAGAGTAAAATGCGAAACTTTACAGTGAGTTAGGCATTTTTAGGCGAATATTAATAAATTAGGCTCTAATAACCGTTTTAGGGCATTTTAGGGCACTATAAAACTCTTTGAATATCTTTCAATTTCCATGAAACACAAATATTAATAATTATTTTTACTTTTCTCCTAAAGAAACAAAATAGGCATTTGCCCTAGAATCCGATGTCTGGTGATAATTATTCATAGGTTTAAGTAATCCTTGTTGTTAAAGAAAATGGAATATAGGTAGTTTTATTGGTCATTACTTGCCTACTTACGTCATACTCTTGGTTTAATTGGCTATAATTTTATTGAATCTGTTATTCAATACAGAATAAGTGAATGGAGACGCATTACAAAAACTGTTTTTACTCCTTTATTCCTGTTACAAAAGCGTATAAATTAATCATTGTCATAATCAGACTTACGTTTTGGTCTTCAATCTTGTCCATCAAGAGTCAAAATATTTTGGTTGTCATTTGTGTGTAGGTATTCCAGACTTCTATATCACCTTTTTGTCACTATTAAAAATCTGTTATTTTGGCAAAGAACTAAATTGCTGTGAATAGACCACACTGCAGTAGGCTTGAGTGCATGCTGGGAACGGGAGCATACGTCATCTGCGCGAGACAATCACGCCCTCTGGTTTCTGCGCACTGAGTTTTCCTTGTTGGATGCCTATAATGTTTGTTACGATTAAAAAAGGAAACTCTAGATCAGTGGCCGGCAGAAGCTGCAGTTATGACGTAAGAGCCAGTCAGGCCTCAAGAGCTTGGAAGAGCGAATAGTTGAGTCGTATTACTGTTAACACGCACCAGCGCAGTGGCGTCAGTGCAGCAACGATACGACAGTTCTTGGAGATAAATTGATGGAATCACATTCCTGTATTTTGCTAGGGAATAACTACTCTGCGGTCATGATGGCAACATTCTTGGCAAATTCCCCGTCATTAAAAGAACGCATGTTCTTTGCAATGGCTAGTGAAATCCTATATCTTAAGCCTTAAGCTTACCATTGATTCACTGTCAGTGTGTTCCCTAGCTTCACTTAACAATTTATCTTTCAATTGCTGCACTAGTACTTGCCGATATTCTCCCCCATATTTGTCATAATCATTTGTGTGGCGTACAGAATAATGGCGTTGTATATTGAATTTCTTTACATGCTGAAACAGCTTGCCACAAATCAAACACTTCGCCATTCCTCCATACTCCATAACACAGCTTGATCTCGACAAAGTATTTAGCTTGGGCACGGTAGTGACACAAAGTGATGGTGTGTTTCAAAAGTTGAAATATACTTTGCATACTACTCACCAAGGTAGGGCCTAGATAGTTCAATCTGTATATTTTATAGGAAAATGTCTGTTAAAAACACTGGAACTGTTATCAAGTTTCCGAGTAGACAAAGTGTTGTAGTACTGCTTAAATTATTTATTTCTATTTTTGTATATTTATAGCAGTTTCGGAGCCTCGTTCACATAATGCGAACGCTTCTGCAGCTGGCTGTATTATTAATTTCATATTATTATAAGTATATTAAATTTAATTACAAACCAAAATATTTTGTTACATTGATTTATCACGGTTGTACAGTTTTGTTTTCGTACAAATGTATTGTAATTGTGCTGTTCCCATACTACCTCAGACGAATGGATCGCGCTCTGTCATTGCATAGGCGCCGTACCGCCACTGTTCAGTTGAACCTTCTCTCCTCGTTGTGCTAAGTATGCAGAGTTTGCCGAGCAAAGAGCGTGGCGGCTCCGTGGTATGACGTCACAGAGCATGGAACGTGCCGGTTACTGCTCTAGATCAAGCTTGCAGAACTGGGCACCAATTGTTGCGTTACGTCACTCATCGGAATACGTCACTCACCCCTTTCTTCCACTCCCGCGTCATTGACTTGGTAGGAGAGGGGATTTTCATTCAGCATATGTGTTATGTGATTGGGTACGTAATTCAACGCCAGTGGACTGTGGACGGGAAACCAACGCTTTCCCCATGCTTTCGACCTCTCTCTGGCCAGTTCTGCATCCCTGTTGTAGATATAAACTTATAGATTTGAAACTGAAAGAGTTAGAAGTTAAGCATTTGATGCTGTTAGCATAAAAATATAAGTGTGAACTAAATAAATATTTTACTTAATTGTGCTGGTTACCTTAAAGACATGAGTACAGAAATACTGAATATATGGCCTATGTTTTTTTATGTGTTCTGATTTGATGTAAATAAATTTGTATAATGTGTATACAATATAAAAGCCTGCCTAATATGATGTGCGTCATTGTAGGCTACCACGGATTAGGATATTCCAATGGAACAACCCGTCGCTCTGGGCCAGGTTTGAAGTCAGCCACTGCAACACCGCTGGCGCTGACGTCTTGTGAATTCATTACAACATATTAACTCGGTTCTTATCGTAAATTCAAATTAAGAGAATGTTATGGCTTTTACTAGCAATGCGGAAGGTGTGGTAAGCTGATTTTATGACGAACATACATCATCAATTGTAGCACATATTGACGCTTTTGTGTCCAGCTTATTACACCTTAACAGGAAATTATAATTCATTATGGCCGATTGTTTGCAAAATAGATTTCGTTATGCATTTTGTTCCCCTTTATTTTGCCGTAGATTGTAACTCTTATAGACGTGAATTTTTCGAACGACAATCCTTCCTCTTACCAATGAACTGTAAGATACACACTTTTACTTTCACAGCTGGAATTGGATTCGTCTCTGGATGACTGATTCAGCAGATTGCATTGTTACACATCCTGAAATCCTCGTCGGTTTAATGCACTTTGATGAGATGTTTACATGACGATAATTAATGGAACAGCAATTTCTCTTCCTGTTTTAACATTCCAGCTTTAAGTGTGAGAGATTTGTGAGCAGATAAGTTAAGAGAGAATGCCTGCTTGGAGACGCCACTGAAACAGACGCTGACTGCAATCTTAGCACAAAATTCTGATTATTCTATTTGCAACGCAAAATGTGACGCTCATCAAGAGACGCGCTTCACTGCTTTTTCTATGTTACTTTCAAGTTTTAAGAGCGTTGCTATGGAAACCTCGAAGTTTATAATTTCATGCTAAGCTTAAGAAAACAGTTTATTATGTATGACTTTGTTGTTTTATTTCATCTGGTTATTTTCAGCTTTAAGATATTCTCAAATTCCATTTCTCCTTAAAGAGAATAAATAATACCTATACTAATAATAATTCTGTAGCCAAACTTTTTTCTGGTAATTTTCGATTTTCCAAAAATAATTGGTGTTAACATGTATAATTAACCATCCTGAAACCGAAAATCGCTTTTTTGAAATTTTTGTTTGTATGTCTGTCTGTTTGTCTGTCTGGATGTTTGTTACCTTTTCACGCGATAATGGCTGAACCGATTTATATGAAAATTGGAATATAAATTAAGTTCGTTGTAACTTAGATTTTAGGCTATATGGCATTCAAAATACTTTATTTAAAAAGGGAGTTATAAGGGAGCCTGAATTAAATAAATCGAAATATCTCGCTTATTATTGATTTTCATGAAAACTATTACATAACAAAAGTTTCTTTAAAAATAATTTCCGATAAGTTTTATTCTATACAAAATTTTGATAGGACTGATATTTAATGAGATAAATGAGTTTTAAAATTACAATAACAACGCATCTAAGGCGCTGTACTGAAATAAAAACAAATGACTTCGTCTATAAGGGGCCTTGGACAACAACACTCGAAAGCTATTAAACATAGCCTAAGAGAAAGCTTCTGTGTTTGTATGAAGTAATATCGGAAGCTAATTAATTGTTTAATTATTATTTCACCATCGGAAAGTGTAGTTTCTCTAGATGGACACAATTCTACAATGTTATTACAGTAACTTCTGAAACATATAGCAAGTAATATAAAGTATACACATTAAAACTAAATGATGTCAATCTTCATTAAACTATGGTTGCATGTAATAACAATTAAGAAACATATTAAAGGAATTGTCATTGCACCAATGAGTGGTCTCTGGACCAAAATGACCGCATTTTAATTATTTAAATACAATTTAAATTAAGTAACATATTAAACGATTTATCCTTCTATCAAACACGAATCTTCCCTGGATCAAACGTCCTATTTTAATTATGTAATTACTTTATATTTATTTCTAACAGGTGCAGCGGAGCGCACGGGTACAGCTAGTTCGAAATAAAATGATCTAGTATGGGTTTAATAATTTTTTTCCATTAAAATAGAGATCACAGAAACACAAATCGGTCCACACCTGTGGAGTAACGGTTAGCGCGTCTGGCCGCGAAACCAGGTGGCCCGGGTTCGATTCCCGGTCGGAGTAAGTTACCTGGTTGAGGTTTTCTTTCCGGGGTTTTCCCTCAACCCAATATGAGCAAATGCTGGGTAACTTTCGGTGCTGGACCCCGGATTCATTTCACCGGCATATCACCTTCATCTCATTCAGACGCTAAATGACCTAAGATGTTGATAAAGCGTCGTAAAATAACCTATTAAAATAATAAAATAATAATAACACAAATCACGGACTACACCATCTCGCTGCAATGAATAACTGCAGGTTTACAAACTGAATTTAAAATGTGAGATTACTATGGGTGAAATTTTCAAAAGAGATGATGAATTTAACAAGCAATGTCGTCATGTCTACCGCTGTGGAGTAATTCTTAGCATGCCTACCGTGAAACAAGCGGGCCCCGGTTCAAATCCAGTTTGGAACATGTTACCTGGTTGATGTTTTTTCTGCGGTTTTCCCTCAACCCATTGAGCAAATGCTGGGTAACTTTCGGCGCTGGACCTTGGACTCCGGTCAGCACCTCTGGCCGCGAAACCAGGTGGCCCGGGTTCGAATCCCGGTCGGGGCAAGTTACCTGGTTGAGGTTTTTTCCGGGGTTTCCCCTCAACCCAATACGAGCAAATGCTGGGTAACTTTCGGTGCTGAATCCCGGACTCATTTCACAGGCATTATCACCTTAATTTCATTCAGTCGTTAAATAACCTGAGATGTTGATATAGCGTCGTAAAATAACCCAATAAAATAAAAAAAATAAAAACCTTGGACTTGTTTCGCTGGAATTAACACCTTCATATCATTTAGACGATTACAGTTCATAAAACGTCATAAAATAAACCACTAAAAACACAAGCAATGTCGTCTCATTCTTCAAGCAAGAATTGGGTCTCGAAGCATGTTTGGTTTTCTGAAGATAGATCATCCTTTCACCTGACGTTAGGTCTGTCGATATTTATACATTCTTCAGGTTGATATTCAAAAGAACTTTCGGAAGTGTGGTTTCTGCCATTCCTTCCATTGATTTGGCTTTTTGCAATATTTAGGTTAAATTGATTCATTACTTTTCTTTTAGGTGCCTTGTGGCAACGCGTGTTTCTGTAGGATCTTTTTCCAATTCACTGCGGGCTAAAGCAAGAAGATGCACTATCAACTTTACTTTTTAACTACGCTCTAAAACAAAGAGGGTTTTGAATTGAACGGGTTACATCAGCTGCTTGTTTATGCGGATGACGTAAATATGTTGGGAAAATCCACAAACTATTAGGGAAAATACGGGAATTTTGCTTGAAGCAAGTAAATAGATAGCTCTAGAAATAAATCCCGAAAAGACAAAGTATATGATTATGTCTCGTGACCAGAATATTATACGAAATGGAAATATAAAAATTGGAAATTTATCCTTTGAAGAGGTGGAAAAATTCAAATATCTTGGAACAACAGTAACAATTATAAATGACACTCGGGAGGAAATTAAACGCAGAATAAATATGGGAAATGCATGTTATTATTCGGTTGAGAAGCATTTATCATCCAGTCGGCTCTTAAAAAATCTGAAAGTTAGAATTTATAAAACAGTTATATTACCGGTTGTTCTGTATGGTTGTGAAACTTGGACTCTCACTTTGAGAGAGGAACAGAGATTAAGGGTGTTTGAAACTAAAGTGCCAAGGAAAATATTTTGGAAGTTACAGGAGAATGGAGAAAGTTACACAACGCAGAACTGCACGCATTGTATTCTTCATCTGACATAATTAGGAACATAAAATCCAGACGTTTGAGAAGGGCAGGGAATGTAGCACGAATGGGTGAATCCAGAAATGCCTATAGAGTGTTAATTGGGAGGTTGGAGGGAAAAAGACCTTTGAGGAGGCCGAGACGTAGATGGGAGAATAATTTTAAAATGGATTTAAGGGAGGTGAGGTATGATGGTAGAGACTGGATTAATCTTGTTCAGAATAGGGATCAATGGCGGGCTTATGTGAGGGCGGCAATGAACCTCCGGGTTCTCTAAAAGCCATAAGTAAGTAGCAACGTGTAATGAGCGAATAAAACAACTGAAAACACAATTTCTTTTTAACAGAAATTGTATAATTGACAAAATTACTGTCTCTAAAAGTTAGTATGTGTTTCTGAGAATGGTGAGCAATGTAGACGGAGAAGAAAGAGAAAATCAGAAGAAAAAATAAAAGAGAGATAAGTTTAAAAGTAATAATATCCACATACGACACGTTGTGGTTAATTTAGACGTTAGAAGTGATACATAGAACGTCATTAATAGCATAGGAGGATGTGTACAGGACGAAAATATATTTAGCTTCTCGTGTTTTCAGTTTGTAACGTATTATTATTCTTGGAAAAAAACCAGGAAGATGGTTTTGTTGTTGATTATTTATGTAACGGACAGTTGACAGCAGATATAACAAGCGCAAATCGCATTTAGATAGATAGTAATTACAACAATGTGAAGGAAATAAAAAGCTATTGGACAACAGCAGCCTGCGCAATGATTATTTCACTCTTTTTTCTTCATTATCATCATGGTCAACAGTTATCAGTCACCAATAACCATCATTAATAATTATCAATAGTCAATATACAGAATCTTTGCTCATTGTCATCAATAACAGACTTAAGAGGAGGCCACTTTCAGTGGCGGGTTAGTGGCCCTGCTATATTTTTGTAGATAATGTTGTGCGAGATCGTGCGTATTTGCTTGTTTTCCGCACAGAACCAATACGCGGTAAGTGTGAAATACCACATTCAGTATTCCCAACCTAACACACATAACAATTTCCCTCTTCTTACCGCTTAAGCGCGACATTCATTTTACTGCTTTAGGCTTTTAACATATTATTTTTAGAGACGTTTAACATAGTAATAATTATAAATTGGAAACTTACCACTGCAAATTCACCTAAATTGCAATGTTTATTATTGTTTTTAAATATTTGCAAAAATTTAAGTAAAGTCTACTACTCCACGAAACTTATTGCATTCCTGATACAAGTAACATTAAGGAAGCCGTGAAAAAATCAACGAGATTCCAGATGCCGATGTTATTACTGCAATATGTTATATAAACAATATTGTTAAAATATTAAAATGAAAAATAAATCATTACATAACCTTACCGTTTGTTTTAAGTTCGCATTTATAGACTGGGGGAAAAAAAAGACAGACGTATATCACGGCCTGCTGGAGTATAGATATTTTTGTTTTTTAAAGTTGCCGTCATTAAACAGAAACCAACATGGAGATTTCATTGCAACTAATTAGAAATTCGTCTTTCAGGTACGTAATAAACGATCTTCGCACAAAATAATGTACGATACACGAGCGGTATGTTTGTTTTCATGTTCTCGGAAATTAAAAAAGCTCAACTACGTTTCGCTTTTTCAATCTTTTCCTCGAACATGAAAACGTCAACATACCGCTCTTGTAACGTATATTACTATTTCAGTCTTCCAGTGAACGTGGACGTAGAAGGAGATATACTTTTGGCAAATTTGCTCATACGGAGAAAGAATATACGTAAAAATAGAAGAAGAGTTGGGGTTCATCCATTAGTTTTGGAAAAACTGAATTGAGGACTGTTCCATACCTTGTTTGATGATTTACATCTGGACAATAAAAATATTAATTTAAAATTACGCAAATGAGGAACGATATGGCATAAAAATATTTTTGTTTACTTTTTCAGAATTTAAAAATAAATATAATGAACACTAAACATGAAACCAATCATAACACGTACGAGTAATTCAACCAATATACTAGAAATAGGTGTCTGTAGGGTAATGCCAAATTGAAAGGCCGTGGTGTAATTGAACCCAGGTTCGAACCTGAGATAAGCTAATTTTTCATCTCTTTGTTAATATTTTATTTAGTACATTATTTTAGATGCGTTACTTTATTTTAACGTGAAATAAAGGGGATTTTACTACATACATTAAATGTGCTTTCTTTTTTCTCTTTTTTTCTTTCCTCTTTTTTTGCTCTTGTGTGTTATTTATTGGTTTGATTTAAGTTACTTACTGTATTTAGTAAACTGTCCTTGTAAATATATTATATTATTGGCTAAGACCACACCGTACACGAGACTGGCTCTTACGGTAGTGGCTAGAAATATTTTGTTTTATATATTTAATTTGTACTCGCTAGCTAGCTAAATAAATAAATAAATATATATATATATATAAATCAAGCAATCAATCAATCAATAAATCAATAAAGAAATAAATCAATAAATAAATCAATAAATAAATCAATAAACAAATAAATAAATAAACAAATAAATAAATCAATCAATAAATAAATCAATAAATCAATAAATAAATAAATCAATAAATAAATCAATAAACAAATAAGTAAATAAATAAATAAACAAATAAATAAATAAATCAATAAATCAATCAATAAATAAATCAATAAATAAATAAATAAATAAATAAATAAATACATAAATCAATAAATAAATAAATAAATAAATAAATAAATAAATAAATAAATCAATAAGTCAATAAATAAATAAAAAAATAAATAAATAAATCTGTAATTTGCACTAGTCCTGCAATTTAGTAGTCTATGGATATATTATTATTATTATTATTATTATTATTATTATTATTATTATTATTATTATTATTATCATCATCATCATCATCATCATCATCATCATCACCTATTACTATTACTACTACTACTAATACACAGTTTGACTAGGAGTATTCTTAAATTTATGGGATAAATGTAAGGTAATGGGAACCTCTTCACACGCCAAGAAGGTGATGGTGGAAGGGGCAACTGGTGCAGTATTTCTTTAGCATTTGATTTTTTTAGAGTGAATACTCCATCCACATATATTCTTCTTCTTCCTATTATGTATTAAGCTTAGTGGCTCTCACTCCATCTTTCAACGGACAGCCCAAGGTCTTTATCATAGTTATAACTGAAGAAATACAATTTTACCGAGAAATCAATAACAACTAATCAAAAATAAAGGACTTTTGTGTAAAAAAGCAAAAATAAAGTTCTTAAAACTTGATTAGATTACCTTATTTCTCGTTATACATGTACTATACATTACTTCCCAAATATTTTCAAAAGTTACTTTGTTATTTTCTGAACAAGTGCCCCGTTATTACAAATACATTCAGATGAAGTTTCGAAAACAAGTGAAGAAGTTTAAGTCTTCTTTGTATTCCCAAAGCAGACTGGATTACGAAATGATACTCTTATCTGTTTGACTACATTTTAAAAGCAAGTCGAAAGGTACAATGGCGGCACTTGGCACGATAATTTCGCAATGCTAATAGACAATTAGCAAGTGAGTGGTAAAAGTTAATTGATCTTCGCTGGCAGTACGCCGTGTCTAAATACACGTGCGGGGAACTCAGATTCGTGTGTCATTATCCTCCGAAACAAGAGTCTGCGGTTCACAACGCCCTTTGTTGACTTCATTTGCAATAGACGAACACTCCACTATCGCTATTGCAGGATAGACATCAGACCTTATCTGTAGCTTTATTGTTGGAAATAATGCACCGTCAGGCAATGCCGTGTGAATCGACTCTCTACTCCCTTCGACCTGGGCTCAAACACTCGCAATATCGAGATGAGATATATGGCTGTCAGGTTTTATGAGGACGCTCTAGTTCTCAGTGCTAAAGGTCGCTAAGTCCTTCATAAATCTCTATCACAAATATACTTATAAAATATGAAAATAATATTCCATATCCAGCCATACTGTCTACTAGAGATGAACAAAACTAACTGCCGCTCTCGCTCGCTGTATTCGTTGCACTTGTTTTCGAGTCTCGCTCATCATTCTCGAAATCGCATTTGGTCGGCGAGGAAAGATTTCGTAACTTTGAATAACATACATCATTGAAATAAATAACATTATAAATGTTTAAATGAGACAAAAATACAAAACAGAACACTATCTTAGTTATCAAAATGTTCTGGTTTTATTATAAGACTAGCCGTACCCGTGCGCTCCGCTGCAAACGTTAGAAATAAATATAAATTAATTACATAATTAAAATAGGACATTTGATCCAGGGAACATTCGTGTTTGATAGAGGGATAAATCGTTTAATATGTTACTTCATTTAAATTGTATTTAAAATATTAAAATGCGATCATTTTGAGCCAGAGACCACTCATTTGGTGCAGTGACAATTCCTTTAACATGTTTCTTAATTGTTATTACCAATTATTTTTGGAAAAGCGAAAATTAACAGAAACATTTTGGCTACAGATTTATTATTATATTATATTATATTATATTATATTATATTATATTATATTATATTATATTATATTATATTATATTATATTATATTATATTATGTAAAAAGTGTGTTGATAACGGATGTACTCGAATTAGAAAGTTTTTAATTTGTTGTGAAAGCTCTTGAATCTCAGGAGGAACAACTTTTACAACAGCGCAACATAATCTGCTTGGCTCATTATCCAATTTTTTTGCATTGCATTTATTGCATATATATTTTATGTATTTTAACACGATTCAATTGAGCATAGTTAAAATTTGAATTATAAAATAATGGATTGCTAAGCTAACGTACTATTACTGCATACTAAATCAATACACTCTCGTTGTTCGTTAATTCTCTGAGATAAAAATGAATATGTTCATAAACATTATTTTAAGAAATACAGGAAATGAATACACAGAATAACCTATCAAGTTTTCTGTGCATAAGAAGCTATTTTAATCTTACCTGTCCTCAATTCACTCACAAGTTACTGTAATAACATTATAGCATTATGTCCATCCAGAGAAACTACACTTTCCAATGATGAAATAATAATTAATTATACAAATCGGTTAATTTAGCTTCCGATATTACTTCATACAAACACAGAAACATTGTATGTAGGCTATGTTTCATAGCTTACGATTGTTGTTTCCAAGGCCCCTCATAGACGAAGTCATTTGTTTTTTATTTCAATACACCGCCTTAGATGGCAGTTATTTTAATTTTAAAACTCATTTATCTCATTAAATATCAGTCCTATCAAATTTTTCAAGGAATAAAACTTATCGCAAATGATTTTTAAACGAACTTTTGTTATGTAACATTTTTCATAAAAATCAATAATAAGCGAGATATTTCGATTTATTTAATTCAGGCCCTCTCATAACCCCCATTTTAAATAATGTATTTTGAATGCCATATAGCCTAAAATCTAAGTTACAACGAACTTAATTTATATTCCAATTTTCATCGAAATCCGTTCAGCCATTATCGCGTGAAAAGGTAACAAACATCCAGACAGACAGACAGACAGACATACAAACAAAAATAAAAAAAAGCGATTTTCGGTTTCAGGGTGGTTAATTATATATGCTAGGACCAATTATTTTTAGAAAATCGAAAATTACCAGAAAAATTTCGGCTACAGATTTATTATTAGCATAGATATGACCTATGGTTATATAAACAATAAAATAAAATTCTCAAATAAATTTTCATTTCTAAGAAACGTAAAACATGACATTAATATATTTTTACTTGAGATTGCACACTTGGTCTTAAACACATGAACAGAAAATTCCTAGCCTTTTAATAAGGGCCTAGTAATTAAATAAAGACTGGGGAACGGATTATTATACACTGAAAGGTAGAGATGATGTTTCAAATAGGCTATTTGATTGTTTATAGACATATAACAGTTGCCAAAGTAGATAAAAGTTCAGTCAGGTATAAACAGCTGCGTCCACACCCGTGGAGTAACGGTCAGCGCGTCTGGCTGCGAAACCAGGTGGCCCAGGTTCGAATCCTGGTCGGGGAAAGTTACCTGGTTGAGGTTTTTTCCGTGGTTTTCCCTCAACCCAATATGAGAAAATGCTGGGTAACTTTCGGTGCTGGACCCGGACTCATTTCACCGGCATTATCACCTTCATATCATTCAGACGCTAAATAACCTAGATGTTGATACAGCGTCGTAAAATAACCCAATAAAAAATAAACAGCTGCTGACTTCGGGACTTCGGGACTTGATCACAATCAGCTCGGAAGACTCACAAGCAGTCTTTACGTCAAGGACGCTACGTAATACAACAATGTCGTGCGGGTTTTCGGCTTTGCGGGCGCTGCTAGTCTAGTTTTCTCGGTCGTTGTTCATCTCTACTGTCTACGATATTGATGTAGTTACGCATTTGTTCTTATTCTGTGTTTAAGAAATTTTAACAATGTTGATGTTTTAACTTCTCAGTATGCCTATAGTAGTATTTTTGTGATTATTTATACTAGGTTTAACTGCATGGTCATACCGCTACTTTTTTTTTTTTAGAGAATCTTATGAAACAGAATCGGTATCTTTGTTTGTAGTAGAAGTGGAAACTAATCCGACGCTATCTTTTAAAGAACTCAATTCCTATTACTTTGATGCTCGAGGAAACCGCCAGAAAGCGCTATGAGACTGGTAGGCCGCTAGACTTGAATCCAATACCTCCCGAATGCGAGTCTAATGATTCAGCATCGAGCTACCTCTCGATGAAAAGTGTTGAGGTACTTCAAATTATCGATATTGACATTTTGAATTAAATACACGCGATCGTCGGTAAGATGGAACTTATTTACGCGTGTTCAGTTTCTATAATAGAATATTGTTTTGTAACTTTCTGTCCTAACCTTATTTCTCAAGTAAATACCCGTGAAGCATACATATGGTTCAAAATAAGCGAATAATATATTTTAACATTTTCATCCACTTGAATTAATTTTCATAAATAGCATAATACTATTTTATGCAAATCCGACTTTCAGGTAAATCTCCCTATGAAGCAGACTTGAATAATTTCAAGAGAAATCTTGTTCCGGAGCCGGATATCGATCCCGGGACCTTTGGCTGAACGCACTAACGCTCTACCGTCTGAGTTACTCAGGAACTTCACCCGACACCGTCTCAATTTCTCCCTTCATGTCCACATACCTCGAGTGGGTTGACAAGACGCCAGAAATCCACATCGAGTGCACATAAACTCTGTCTGACTTGAAATTGTGGTTTTCTGTTAACGTTAGTAATGTATGCGTACCTACAGTAATGTATACTGTACGTACTGCCGCGAACCCAGGTGGCCCGGGTTCGATTTCCGGTCGGGGAAAGTTACCTGGTTGAGGTTTTTTCCGGGGTTTTCCCTCAACCCAATATGAGCAAATGCTGGGTAACTTTCGGTGTTGGACCCCGGACTCATTTCACCGGCATTATCACCTTCATCTCATTCAGACGCTAAATAACCTAAGATGTTGATAAAGCGTCGTAAAATAACCTACTAAAATAAACAAATGTACGTACGTTAACAGAAAACCACAATTTCAAGCCACACAGAGTTTGTGTGCACTCGATGTGGGTTTCTGGCGTCTTATCAGCCCACTTGGACATAAAGGGAAAAATTGAGACGGTGTCGGGTGAAGTTCCTGGGTAGCTCAGTCGGTACTGCGTTCAGTCAAAGGTTCCGGAATCGATACACGGCCCCGGAACAATTTTTTGTTTGAAATTATTAAATATAATAGGACTATATTACTTATATTATAGACATACACAGTTAAAGCCACCGGCGTAGCTCTGTCGGATAAGGCGTTTGCCTGCCGATTCAGAGTTGCGGTCGGGCGCGGGTTCGATTCCTGCTTGAGCTAATTACCTGGTTGGGTTTTTTCCGAGGTTTTTCCCAACCGTAAGGCAAATGTGAGATAATCTGTGGCGAATTCTCGGCCTCATCTCGCCAAATACCATCTCGCTATCACAAATGCCATCGACGCTAAATAACCTCGTAGTTGATACAGCGTCGTTAAATAACCAAGTAAAAAATACACAGTTAAAGCGATTGTGCTGTCTGTACAGGCACTGATTCATGAAGGTAATTCTAAGGATATCACCTCAGATTGTGCTGCCTGTGTAATACATATAATCTAATAATTGATTTCTTAGACATGATTATTTTGTGCGAGATCGTGCGTATTTGCTTGTTTTCCGCACAGAACCAATACGCGGTAAGTGTGAAATACCACATTCAGTATTCCCAACGTAACACACATAACAATTTCCCTCTTCTTACCGCTTAAGCGCGACATTCATTTTACTGCTTTAGGCTTTTAACACATTATTTTTAGAAACGTTTAACATAGTAATAATTATAAATTGGAAACTTACCACTGCAATTTCACCTAAATTGCACTGTTAATTATTGTTTTTAAGTATTTGCAAAAATTAAGTAAAGTCTATTACTCCACGAAACTTATTGCATTCCTGATACAAGTAACATTAAGGAAGCCGTGAAAAAATCAACGAGATTCCAGATGCCGATGTTATTACTGCAATATGTTATATAAATAATACTGTTAAAATATTAAAATGAAAAATAAATCATTACATAACCTTACCGTTTGTTTTAAGTTCGCATTTATAGACTGGGGGAAAAAAACAGACGTATATCACGGCCTGCTGTAGTACAGTAAACACAGAAAACATTTTACAGCAACAATGTTGAAGAAAGATATTTTGGTGTTCCGAAGTTGGCGCCATTAAACAGAAACCAAGATGGAGATTTCATTGCAACTAATTAGAAATTCGTCTTTCAGGTATGTAATAAACGATCTTCGCAGAAAATAATGTACGATACACGAGCGGTATGTTTGTTTTCATGTTCTCGGAAATTAAAAAAGCTGAACTACGTTTCGCTTTTTCAATCTTTTCCTCGTCCATGAAAACGTCTTGTAACGTATAGCCTATTACTATTCCTCTTTCGTTGCACTTTAAAGATAATGTCCACGTAATAATCTCATGCTAACGATGTACGTAGTTATGAATTGAAATGCAGGTGATCTTGTAACAGATCAGACGGCGTTTTATGGCGAGCAATGAATTATAATTACTGGTTAATCTTCCTCGCCTCGACAGCGACATTAACGGATGAAGCTCAGTCTGCTGTAACCGGCTGAGTTAGGTCGCCTGTGAGGACGTCTGCAAACGTTAAACTCTTTATATCTCCAGATATGCCTTCGATATTTAAGCTGTCACTTTTTGCTCCTATAAACCTTTTCAGTTATGACTGTTATATCGCCTTGCATAATGTCCGTACAGAGAAAGTAATGGAATATTTAACAAACTTGGGTTATGACCGATTAGGCAGAGAAGGCATCTCGCCATTAGAAGTAATAAATACACCAAGTTTATCTTTGTTGTAAACTGCTTCCTAGCTTTCTCAAGTCAATTTCGACCCAAGATGATAAATACACAATTTTTATCCGGCTTAATGTCAATACATAGCTTTCTGCTTCCTTCATCTCTTTCGCCAGTGTTCAGTAAATGCGATTCAAAGTGTCTTTATAATCCATGCAGCGAACTAAGATGAAATTTTAAGTAGGTTTTGATTTTACCTCTTCTCTGTTTTTGATATCAATCTTGCCAATATTTACTTGATATCATATTAGATGAATTTTAATAGTATTACGTAATATTAATTTTTTTAAAATTACTATCATCATCATCATCATCATTACCACTACCACCACCACCACCACTATCATAACTTTGTTTCTTAATCTTTCGCTTCAGTTTTGTGTCCTCAATGGTACAGTAGTTACCACGCTAGCCGTTGGATTCATAGTTTTTAGTTCAAATCCGTTAGAGTAATACTGTTATTAATTTATTCACTGTTCAGTATCGAAAACCATATGATTATTATTGTTATCACTTATTTACTGGCTTTTTAAGGAACCCGGAGGTTCATTGCCGCCCTCATATAAGCCCGCCATTGGTCCCTATCCTGAGCAAGATTAATCCAGTCTCTAACATCATATCCCACCTCCCTCAATTCCATTTTAATATTATCCTCCCATCTACGTCTCGGCCTCCCCTAAGGTCTTTTTCCCTCCGGCCTCCCAACTAACACTACATGCATTTCTGGATTCGCCCATACATGCTACATGCCCTGCCCATCTCAAACGTCTAGATTTAATGTTCGTAATTATGTCAGGTGAAGAATAAAATGCGTGGAGTTCTGTCTCCATTCTCCTGTAACTTTATCCCTCTTAGCCCCAAATATTTTTCTAAGCACCTTATTCTCAAACACCCTTAATCTATGTTCCTCTCTCAAAGTGAGAGTCCAAGTTTCACAACCATACAGAACAACCGGTAATATAACTGTTTTATAAATTCTAACTTTCAGATTTTTTGACAGGAGACTGGATGATAAAAGCTTCTCAACCGAATAATATTATTGTTATTATCATTATTATAATTTACCAAAACTAATAAACAAACCTTTGATAGTAAACTAATTTAGAGGAGAAATTATAAAACAGTGGCGTTAAATGTGATATTAGGAAAACACGAAAGTTCAATATACTAGGGGTAATCAATAAGTTACCGGACTGCCCTGAATGTAGGCAACACACAGGACATAGGAACCGGAGAAGTTATCCAGAGCCATGGAAACGCCTGGAATCAATACTAAATGCGTCACTAGAAAGGCATAGAAGAAGACTAGCCATAAGGCGTTCATAGAGGGATTCCAGAAAAAAATCGCATTAAGTCCTTAGCATGTGTAGAAGCTCAGTTCTTAAAGACAATCTGACGCTGTTTGATAGACTCACTCAACAGGCATGGAAGAAATTATCTTCAGTGATACGTATTGTATGTATACTTTTTTGTCTGTGAACTATAATAAATATCATATCATATCATATCATATCATATCATATCATATCATATCATATCATATCATATCATATCATATCATATCATATCATATCATATCATATCATATCATATCATATATCATATCATATCATATCATATCATATCATATCATATCATATCATATCATATCATATCTTATACAGGGAAATCATTTTATTTTTACTAACATTTTTAATATTAACCTGGCTATACCTTTGGATTAACGGTTGAGAACCGGAAACACCGTTGCTACCCCCTTCCATGACTGGAGTTCGATGATACTGGCGTAAAATACAAACAAATCACTTTACTAGGTATAGGAGAGAAGAAAAGTAGTTCGTCCATTTACGTAAACTAGGAAATACCGCAATTTTGAGTTTGATAATTATCATTAGGTTTTTGTTTAATCAAAATGGAGTACTGTACTAACAATAAGTGTTTTTACTTACGAACTGAGTTATCCATTCGAACGTATTCATTATGCAGTGTATATTATACTATCTAAAGCACATTAGCGTACAATATAGAGAATGAAGTTAAATGTAAAAATAATCATACTATCCATATTTAAACACATTTTTGAAAATGGTGGCCGTTTATTTCGATACAGGCTTCACTTCTTTTGTGCATATTATCGCACTATAGACGATTGCAATCTAATTCCAATTACCAGTTTCGTCCTTCGTACTAGTAACTCATGTTGAAATAATTCTGTACCTACTCTATAAAAGAGTACCTTACGTACTGTAAATTCAATCTTCATTTCTGCCCGACCCCCATAGATAAAATTATTCAGACATGCTATCTACTGTCCGTCCAAGTGGTTATGTCGCAGGATCGTGGAAAGGGGGGAAATCACGTGACAGTTAATTACTTAACGAAGCCCTTTTATTTAAGTTACTTTAAACAGTTGTACAATATTACGTAAACGTCCAATTCCTAACAGAAATTAATGTTTTCAGAAAAGAGCCAAGACAGCCCAGCCATTAGCTTTTACAGAGGGGCGAGCAGTAGCAGGTGGGAGAAATCGGGATGCGATGTAGGCAAACTGACGACAGTACCTGTGCGAAAATATGGTTCAATATTGAAAGCTCTTTCGTCACTGGAAAACGCGAACATTTTTCTGGAACGTACTATACACACTAACTCAGTGCTGTTTACTATATGCGGCCTTAGTTCTGTGTGGAGGACAGTTGGAACTTCATCAGTACAAGGAGTGGGGTGAAGTACATTAAAAGACTCAGGTACAATGAAAATTGAAGTAAAAATAAAATGATGTCTCTGTAGTTTCCGTATAGTAAGCTTTTGAAATTTTTCACTTCTTGGGACAACCGAAACTCCGTACATAACCCCTCATCCACAATCGGGGAAGGACGTAGTTTACGTGAAATTTATTAATAAATCTTCTTTTCCTTATTGGAAATTTAACCTGACGGAAGAGATATCGAATGACGTCACATCCAAGGCTTGACGAATGAACAGTTTCAATAATCACGCATAGGGTACTGAAGCAAGCCCGCTTCGAACCTTTTAAAAGACTGTCTGGCCGTCCGAGAGAATCGTGCCGCATACAAGTGTTGGAGCAGTTCGTAATTGTTCGGATAATAAAAACAGAAGTGCGCTTTCGGTGTTCATTTTGTTCTTAATGGTGTGGTGCACGATCATGTTACTAATATAAATCAGACAGGTGCAATTTTGCTTTCAAAGCGTGCGCACGCCGGGGTCGAGGGTTCGCGGCCTCACGGTCACTTGCGCGGCGCTACGCATTTGGAAATTTTTTCCGCTACCTATTAATCACCCGAAGATATTTCATACTTTCGTTTCAATCTGAACCGCGATACAGATAAGTCGGATATTGCTCAATTCGGCCATATTTTATCTCCAACACGTCTGAAACGAGAAGCGCACGCGGCACTTTCTAACGAAAAGTTGCAGGGAACGAATGAGTAAGTCGTTCAACAAAGTACGCGATCCTTTCAGTCTCAAGTGTATGGAATTCCTGTAGATTATTTTTCGTTTTAAATGTAGTGATAACGTCGAAAAGCGACACGGAAGTTTATTTCACTTCTCACCCACCTACACACACGCACGCACGCACACTCATAAATTATGTGATGGTGAAAAAGTGACAGGAGATTTAAAGAAACCCCACTGATAGCGTGAGTTATCTAAACCCGATTTAAAGTAGTACAGAATAAAGAATATAATTACAAACAAACAAGAGAAATAGAAATGAAACAATACAAACAATATAAAACAGGAGATACAGTATATTAACAAAATTTGAGACCGAATGAGCAGCGCTCGTGTTCGGTCGCAGTTCAGATATAATATTAATAGGCCTATAAGAGAATATAAAATAAAATAAAATAGGAAATAGAATTAAAATTACAGTTACAGAAATTATATAATACAATATTAATATAAGAGAAATATAGAAAATAAAAAATAATAATAATAAAAATAAATAAGTAAAATAAAATAGGAACTAAAATATAATTACAGCGGCAATAGAATTATATAATATAATATTAACACTAGAGAAGAATAATATCGCACGTGAAAAGTAGGACTATATATATTTAAAAATTATAGTATACAAATATAATATAGGTTGATTAATTCATACACATAGGCTATAAATTTATTTAATCTAATTGAAGATATTAACACGTTTCTAATTTTCTTGTTATATGTTAGTGGGTTACATGTTAGAAGTTCTGGGTGTAATTTAGTTAAAGCATTGTACAACCGAGGGCCAAAATTAATGCTATGCTTTAGACCAGCAGATGTGAGACATTTAGGTTCTACTAATGTTAAATTAATATTTCGTCTTGTGTCATAATTATGTGTCTGTAATACAAACTTATTACGATTTTTATGATAACATTTTAACAGCGTATACTTATAAATTTGTTCAATATTAAATACATTAAATTCAGAATAAATTAATTTAGTTGGATAATCGAAACGTTTCTTCAAACAAACTTTAATTATTCGTTTTTGTAGTAAATTTAACGGACTAAGATTAATTTTTGTACTTCCACCCCAAACAACACAATACCGTACAGTAGTGGCAAAAAAAAAACCGGACCGACCCTTGTAGCTGATTTCAGAGCCTAGTTCACTCCAGAGCACGATAGACTGGTAACTAAGACTTTCGTGGTTCGAATCCTGCCTGGGAAGGAAACTTCTTTTGATCCTTATTCAAATTTATTCCCAATACATTTCGATTGTGCGATATTTTACTACTTAATTAACTTATTATTCCCAGAACATGAATTTTACCAGCAATCAAAAAGTATACTAAGGGCAACTTATTTCATATCGAGTGTAGGGTAAAGTTTCCTATTTCCGTGATACCCCTAATCCCGTGATACTTTTTTTTTAACTCAATGTGTCCACATCTGTGGAGTAACGGTCAGCGCGTCTGGCCGCGAAACCAGATGGCCCGGGTTCGATTCCCGGTCGGGGCAAGTTAACTGGTTGAGGTTTTTTCTGGGGTTTTCCCTCAACCCAATACGAGCAAATGCTGGGTAACTTTCGGTGTTGGACCGCGGACTCATGTCACCGGCATTATCATCTTCATCTCATTCAGACGCTAAATAACCTTAGATGTTGATAAAGCGTCGTAAAATAACCTACTAAAAAAAACTCAATGTCAGTCAAAGCTTTGCCGTTCGACCATAGCGCCAGACATCTTTCTCGAAAGAGTACATCTTTCGCCTACTTTTGAGACATCGGTGAACTGGCTTGCAAGATACCCAATCCCGTGACATTTAATGAAAAAAAAAATGTATCACGGAATTAGGAGTATCATGCATATTCTGTAGTAAATGCTTACAGTATATATTTGTTCCCAAGTAAATTTTTAGCCAATATTGTGTTACTGAATGTGGTTTTTAAACTTCCTTGATTGGAGATGGATATATTACAGTTTGGCTGCGGAATCCTTGCATCATTTCGTAAACAAAACACTACGCACCTTGCATTAATATGTATGTTTTTGCCCTGTAAGCCCTGATCATACAATTACAACCTTTACTGGCATTCCTTAAAAGAATGAAAATCCATTAATATCTCTCATATTTCATAACTGATAAGGTATTCTCCTGATTTGCCCTGCCCACTCTTTCGTATGTTAATTTGTTAATAGCCGTGATTTTGAGAGAGAACAATATGTCCGCTTGGGGTTTGCCGCTTTGGCCTTAGTTGGAAATGATTTAATTGATAGGTTATGTTCGGAGGTTGAACATAAATCTGCAGTAAACTGGTATAATTTCTGTTACAGTCGGGGTGGAGTAGACCTCGCTAAGGATGCTGGGTGGGTATATGCAGGTGTGAAACATGGGAAAGGCATCTTATTAATCCATCATAGCCTATAGCTCTGTAATTTTCATCACAAAGGTTGCGAGCTTTCTATTCGTAATTTGAGACGTGAACGGTATTCAATATTCTGTTTCTTGTCGATAGCAATATCTTGTTGCTATATCAGTGCAAGACTAAGTATATGATTATGTCGCGTGATCAGAATATTGTACGAAATGGAACTATAAAAGTTGGGGACTTATCCTTCGAAGAGGTAGAAAAATTCAAATATCTTGGAGCAACAGTAACAAATATAAATGACACTCGGGAGGAAATTAAACGCAGAATAAATATGGCAAATGCGTGTCATTATTCGGTTGAGAAGCTTTTATCATCCAGTCTGCTGTCAAAAAATCTGAAAGTTCGAATTTATAAAACAGTTATATTACCGGTTGTTCTGTATGGCTGTGAAACTTGGACTCTCACTTTGAGAGAGGAACAGAGAGGGTTTTTGAGAATAAGTTTCTTAGGAAAATATTTGGGGCTAAGAGGGATGAAGTTACAGGAGAATGGAGAAAGTTACACAATGCAGAGCTGCACGCATTGCATCCTTCACCTGACATAATTAGGAACATTAAATCCAGACGTTTGAGATGGGCAGGGCATGTAGCACTTATGGGCGAATTCAGAAATGGGGAGGCCGAGACGTAGATGGGAGGATAATATTAAAATGGATTTGAGGGAGGTGGGATATGATGGTAGAGACTGGATTAATTTTGCTCAGGATAGGGACCAATGGCGGGCTTATGTGAGGACGGCAATGAACCTTCGGGTTCCTCAAAAGCCAGTAAGTAAGTAAGTATATCAGTGCAAAAGATACGAAAATGGAGTTGGTAAGTAGGCTTAAAATAATCATGGAAGTTGGGAGAGAAACTTTAGATATTGGAGTAGTGACCGTTTCACAACCCAAGTAAATCAGATTGTCGTCTTAGAAACAATAGGGAATAAATATCGCTATTCTCTTTCTTTCTTTTAAAATCTTGACTTGAGGCTCATAAATCCTGTATTATCAAGTCTTGACATAGTTTATTTAATGTCCATTCTCATAATTTCACTTTGGATTACTTGTTTTCAAGAATTGGCCTTTTCGTTATTTACAACGGAACGAAATCCTATTCATTTCCTTCACTAACACCCTGGGCTAAATTCAGTTACTCGTGTCCAAGAATTGGTCCTTTCATTGTTTACTGAGATGAAACTGAGTCAAGGAAGATTATCAACTTCTGGAACCGACGAAATCTTCGTGAAAATTCGTGACATCATTAGGGGAAACTAACGTCTAACCATAAGAAATATTGCTGAAGATATGGGCTCTCTATTCATTTCCCTTTTAAAATTCTGTACTAGTTCAGCTACTTGTTTTCAAGAATTTTTCCTTTCATTGTTTACTGAGATGAAACTCAGTCAAGGAAGATTATCAACTTCTGGAACCGACGAAATCTTCGTGAAAATTCGTGACATCATTAGGGGAAACTAACGTCTAACCATAAGAAATATTGCTGAAGATATGGGCTCTCTATTCATTTCCCTTTTAAAATTCTGTACTAGTTCGGCTACTTGTTTTCAAGAATTTTTCCTTTCATTGTTTACTGAGATGAAACTGAGTCAAGGAAGATTATCAACTTCTGGAACCGACGAAATCTTCGTGAAAATTCGTGACATCATTAGGGGAAACTAACGTCTAACCATAAGAAATATTGCTGAAGATATGGGCTCTCTATTCATTTCCCTTTTAAAATTCTGTACTAGTTCAGCTACTTGTTTTCAAGAATTTTGCCTTTCATTGTTTACTGAGATGAAACTGAGTCAAGGAAGATTATCAACTTCTGGAACCGACGAAATCTTCGTGAAAATTCGTGACATCATTAGGGGAAACTAACGTCTAACCATAAGAAATATTGCTGAAGATATGGGCTCTCTATTCATTTCCCTTTTAAAATTCTGTACTAGTTCAGCTACTTGTTTTCAAGAATTTTGCCTTTCATTGTTTACTGAGATGAAACTCAGTCAAGGAAGATTATCAACTTCTGGAACCGACGAAAACTTCGTGAAAATTCGTGACATCATTAGGGGAAACTAACGTCTAACCATAAGAAATATTGCTGAAGATATGGGCTCTCTATTCATTTCCCTTAATTAAAATTCTGCAATAGTTCTCTTACTTGTTTTCAAGAATTGATTCTTTCATTGTTTACTGGAACGAAACCCTATTCATTTCCCTTCATTAAAATACTGGACTAGTTTCAGTAACTAGTTTGCAAGGATTGGTCCTCCGTCGTATAGTGGAAAATACCTTCTTCTTTTTTTAAGGACATCTGGTAGAGTTCACAGGGTAATTATATGATTAATCACTGTTGCAAAGAAAGTTAGTTTTCTCTAGAACTACATTACCTAGGATTACAATTTTTTCACTGCCCATAATAGAATGTATTCTGAGTCCACTGCTATCAAAGATCTCTAGGTAGTATTGATTCCTTCAGTTGTACAGTTATATTCATTCATTCATTGTTCTACCAAGGGCAGGTCTTTCACAGCAAACCTAGCTTTCTCCAGTCTTTTCTATTTTCTGCCTTCCTCTTTGTTTCCTCATATGATCCACATATCTTAATGTCGTCTATCATCTGATATCTTCTTCTACCCCGAACTCTTCTCCCGTTCACCATTCCTTCCAGTGCGTTCTTCAAATCTGTGCAATAATTAAAAAAATATATATACAGCTTCCAATGTAGGTACACATTTCTCTGAAACTATATGTCACAAATTTTTATATTAATGCTTTTTATAAGTGTTTTGATACAGCCAGTTAACCATTATGGCACTTGAGGGCATAATTTGTGTTTTCAATTCATATTTCAGAGAAATTGTTTGTTGTAATTTTTTACATTTAGAATTTTCCCTTGGGAATGGTGTACTTTTGTATCAAAATCTTTCACCTGTTGTATGTAGTTAAACGTTCTGTGCACCCACAAAAAGTTTTAGACTTCTAAGTTGAATAGTTTTTTTTATATAAAAGTGTACGTGAAATGTAAAGAATCAAACTTTCGGGAATTGGCAGAAAACAAAATGAGCATTTTTTTAAATACTAGCTAGAAATCTTCGATAGCAGTGGACTCAGAAAACATCCCATAATGGGCAGTAAAAAAATTTTTATCCTAGGTAATATAATTCTAGAGAAAACTAACTTTCTTTTCAACATTGATTAAACATAAAATTGCCCTGCGAACTCTACCAGGTGTCCTTAAGTTTCTTCTTAGTCCACCGCTTTGGAGTAACGATTAGCATTTCTGATCGTGAAACTAGGGGGCTCGGGTTCAAGTTCTGGTTGGGACAAAGTTACCTCGTTTGAGATTTTTTCCGGGGTTTTCCCTCAACCCATTAAGAACAAATGCCGGGTAACTTTCGGCGCTGGACCCCGGACTCATTTCACTGGCATTATCACCTTCAGCTCACTCAGATGCTAGATAACCATAGCAGTTGATAAAGCATCGTAAAATAAATCAATTATGTAACTTATTCAGTTTATTAATAAGTTACTTTGTCTTCCACAGCATTCCCCGAACGCCGGCTGGCGACGTACGGAGGGGGCTGGCCTAGGGACGAGTAGGGTTTACAATTCATTTTATATATCAATATGCCTGGTAAATTATTAATAAGTATTTAATGAATTTCAATCTTAAGACATATCAACTTGCAAATGTTTATTTGCTATTTAATAATAATATATGAACGTTTTCGCCGTTTAGGGCATCTTCAGATATAACAAAACATATAATCTGGACCTATAATAGTAAATTATGCAAATAACAAGGAATAGAGAACAATATATGTGATACATGAAATTCATGAGCTTTATGTAAAATATGACATAATACAGGATGAATATTGAGATGATCTTTGGATTTTGAACTTAGACTGGACGAATATTTTATTTTATACATATAGCTCATGTTACAATTAATATACAATGATTGAAATTTGTCAATGATGTTAAATTTAAAATTCACAATGATGATAATAAAATATTTTAGAGTAATCATGGCTGAAAGTTGTCGTAAGTTACAAGATAGTTTGCGTAGTTGATGTTCGTGTGTTTTGTAATTATTTCACTTAGAGAGGCCGTTGGCATTTGAAATGGATGTTGTTTGACGTTGATGACTACTTTACAATTAATATACAGTGATTAAAATTTGTCAATGTTAAAATTTAAAATTTATAATGAAGATAATAAAATATTTAGAGTAATCATGGCTGAAAATTGTCGTAAGTTACAAGATAGTTTGCATAGTTGATGTTCGTGTGTTTTGTAATTGTTTCACCTGAAAATAGAGATTGAGAAATAATAATAAATGAAAAAATATAGACAAGTTATTATATAGAGACGCAGATAATTATTATTATAAGATTACTTACTAAAAACATTCAATAATGAACTAATGTTGTTTATGTTAAAGAATTACTGTTAGGTGTAATTAGTTAAGATATTGAATAAATGCTCGTTGATTATGAATGTAGTGGAATGTACGATAAATTTCGTAATAGATAAATCATGAGTTAGGTATGAATTTTAATCATTAATTGAAAATTAAGTAGAAAAATTCATATAATAACTCGTCTATATTTTTGCATTTATTATTATTTCTCAATCTCTATTTTCAGGTGAAACAATTACAAAACACACGAACATCAACTACGCAAATTATCTTGTAACTTACGACAATTTTCAGCCATGATTACTCTAAATATTTTATTATCTTCATTATAAATTTTAAATTTTATCATTGCCAAATTTTAATCACTGTATATTAATTGTAAAGTAGTCATCAACGTCAAACAACATCCATTTCAAATGCCAACGGCCTCTCTAAGTGAAATAATTACAAAACACACGAATATAAAATAAAATATTCGTCCAGTCTAAGTTCAAATTCAAAGATTATCTCAATATTCATCATGTATTATGTCATATTTTACATAAAGCTCATTAATTTCATGTATCATATATATTGTTCTCTATTCCTTGTTATTTGCATAATTTACTATTATAGGTCCAGATTATATGTTTTGTTATATCTGAAGATGCCCTAAACGGCGAAAACGTTCATATATTATTATTAAATAGCAAATAAACATTTGCAAGTTGATATGTCTTAAGATTGAAATTCATTAAATACTTATTAACGAGTAGGGTTGCCTGCTCGAAACCTGGGTACGCAGGGAACCTTAGCATAGTCAGCCGGTGTGGGTTTGGAATGCTCCTAGCTTGAGGGTTAGCGCAATAGATCTTGGAAGATTGAAATGCTATATCGTAGCGCCCTGCTCTCTAAATTCAACTCAATACAGTAGAACCTCGATTACCCGTCACCCTATTAACCGATTGTTGGATTATCCGTCTGTCATTCTCTCCTTTTTTGTTACAGAAAAAATATTGAGTAGGGTAAATTAGGGTCTGTTGGACAGTCGGGCATGTTGGACACTTTGTACTTTAACGTGTTACCTCGCCACTTATGGGCACCACATTCTGCTAGAAGTCAATGACGGAAGTAGCCACGAGTGGGGCTACTTCCGTCATTGACTTCTAGCAGAATGTGGTGCACACAAGTGGCGAGGTAACACGTTAAAGTACAAAGTGTCCAACATGCCCGACTGTCCAACAGACCCTACTTTACCCTACTGCACAATACATTAGTACGTATTTTTTTGTAGAGAGTGATATAATACAAGCCTTTGCCCTTACACATTATGATCTACTGTTCGAGTGACCTGTTTAATTTCTCTGCAAAACGTCTTCCAGAAGTGCCGAAAGAATACAGTATGTTGTATCGAATACAGTATGAAGTATGAAGTATCGAAGAGAAGTGCATATAATTGAGTGGCTTTTGGAAAAGAGGAACTGTGGTTCATCTCACATCGGAATACGAGATTGGAGTTACAACTGTGCGATATTTAATAAAAAACAAGGATAAAGTGTATAAATTAATTAAATCTATAACATGAGACGTATAGTTTTCCCATCTTTCCACAGAAATCTATCATAGGAAGTTTTCTTCACCCTTAGAAACCCGTCATTGACATTCATTCATCCATAGTGTTCTGTCACTGCAAACCCAGCATTCTCCAGTCTTTCCTATTTTCTGCCTTCCTCTTAGTCTTCGCATATGATCCATATATCTTAATACCGTCTTCTTCTGCCCCGAAATCTTCTCCCTTCACCATTCCTTCCAATGAATCCTTTAGTAGAAAGTTTCTTCTCAGTCAGTGACCTGCCAATTCCTTTTTCTCTTCCTGAACAGTTTCAGCATTATTATTTCTTTACTCACTCTTTCAAACAGAGCTATTATACTTAAAACTTCTGATCCACGCCTAATGTGTTAAAACACATGGCCTTACTTACTGGCTTTTAAGGAACCCGGAGGTTCATTGCCGCCTTCACATAAGCCCGCCATTGGTCCCTATCCTGAGCAAGATTAATCCAGTCTCTATCATTATATCCTACCTCCCTCAAATCCATTTTAATATTATCTTCCCATCTACGTCTCGGCCTCCCCAAAGGTCTTTTCCCCTCTGGCCTCACAACTAACACTCTATATGCATTTCTGGATTCGCCCATACGTGCTACATGCCCTGCCCATCTCAAACGTCTGGATTTAATGTTCCTAATTATGTCACGTGAAGTATACAATGCGTGTAGCTCTGTGTTGTGTAACTTCCTCCGTTCTCCTGTAACTTCATCCCTCTTAGCCCCAAATATTTTCCTAAGAACCTTATTCTCAAAAACCCTCAATCTCTGTTCCTCTCTCAAAGTGGGAGTCCAAGTTTCACAGCCATACAGAACAACCGGTAATATGGCCACGGAGAAAATTTCGAAACTGCATTATGAAACACTTAATTCTTCTATGGTACGGATCCTGCGGGACAAAATTCCGGCACATCCGGCGACGCTGATATAACCACTGCAGTTGCAAGCGTCGTTAAATAAAACATAACATTCTATGGTACGGATTGTCCGGTTTTTTCGATTAACCGTTCAGCTCACCCCCCACATTACCACGGATAATAGAGGTTCTACTGTAGTTACTTTGGTTTCTTTATGCCACTTGCTACAATGTAGCCGCGCAGTTCTTGTATTTTCTCATAATTTTCTGCTTTCTAATTTGTTTAGCACACTCTGAAATACAACCAAGAAATTACTGTTGTGCGAGTATTTTTGCATCTTCTCAATTATAGTTCGTCAATATTTAGTGTAATCTATACTAATAATAAATCTGTAGCCGAAATTTTTCTGGTAAATTTCGATTTTCCAAAAATAATTGGTCCTAACATATATAATTAACCACCCTGAAACCGAAAATCGCTTTTTTGAAATTTTTGTTTGTATGTCTGTCTGTCTGTCTGTCTGTATGTTTGTTACCTTTTCACGCGATAATGGCTAAACGGATTTCGATGAAAATTGGAATATAAATTAAGTTCGTTGTAACTTAGATTTTAGGCTATATGGCGTTCAAAATACATTATTTAAAAGGGGGGTTATAAGGGGGCCTGAATTAAATAAATCCAAATATCTCGCTTATTATTGATTTTTGTGAAAAAATGTTACATAACAAAAGTTTCTTTAAAAATAATTTTCGATAAGTTTTATTCCTTGAAAAAGTTTGATAGGACTGATATTTAATGACATAAATGAGTTTTAAAATTAAAATAACTGCCATCTAAGGCCGTGTAATGAATTAAAAAACAAATGACTTCGTCTATAAGGGGCCTTAGACAGCAACAATCAAAAGCTATGAAAGATAGCCTACAGAGAATGTTTCTGTGTTTGTATGAAGTAATATCGGAAGCAAAATTAACCGATTTGTATAATTAATTATTATTTCACCATTTGAAAGTGTAGTTTCTCTAGATAGTCTAGATGGACATAATGCTATAATGTTATTACAGTAACTTCTGATATAATATAATATAATATAATATAATATAATATAATATAATATAATATAATATAATATAATATAATATGTAATATTATATAATATAATTTAAGTTATTTGAAGGGTTCAGAACCATAGTGGGCCAAGCGCCATTTACTGAATACGTAGAAAACAAGGGTTAAAATCAAGTTATTACCATAATTCAATGGAAACCTATAACAAGTAAAATAAAATATACACATTAAATCTAAATGATGTCAATCTTCATTAAGCTATGGTTGCATGTAATAAAAATTAAGAAACATATTAAAGGAATTGTCATTGCACCAAATGAGTGTCTCTGGACCAAAATGATCGCATTTTAATTATTTGGATGCAATTTAAATTAAGTAACATATTAAACGATTTATCCTTCTATCAAACACGAATGTTCCCTGGATCAAATGTCCTATTTTAATTATGTAATTACTTTATATTTATTTCTAACGGGTGCAGCGGAGCGCACGGTTACGGCTAGTCAGGAAATTAAAAAATTGCTACGGGACAAATTAACGCAAATCATGGAGCTAGAAGTCTCGAATTCAACTCCCACTAGCGTGAGACAGTGGAGTATTCCGATGAGTCGCCGTGGTTAATTGTCGCAATTGTCACGACAGTGACGTCACGGGTCGGCGCGCAGTTTTCCCCTTCTGCTTCATCGACAGTCCGTTGAAATCCGCTTGCAAGGTACCCACGCCGTGTCCGATGAGGCGCGACCGTAGTGTGAAAATATGGAGCACTCCATGCATGAAGACGAGATCAGCTATGACGTCATCGGTATAACAAATTGCGCTCGGACATCCTCAGTCACTTGGCGGCAGGCACGGCACTGATCTTGGGGTCCTTGTTGTGTGTATAACGGCGGTTAACTCTAATCGATTCATAGCCAGGTTCCGGCAAATGGAGAGGATGAAATCGATCCTCAATGCAGAAACCATCAGATGCGCGTCATACGTAATCTCATTACCCATGACAGCTATCAGTCACTTTTTTCTAGCTTATGTAACTTGCGTTCTCAAACTCGTACTAAATTAAGTAAGTAGCTATGCCGGAAGTTTATGAAGCTTGTCAACTTCAGTGAAGTACCACGATGTTTATCACTGGGTGCACTGTTCCTGAGTTCGATCTCAGTGGAGGTGGATGTATTTTTAAAAGTACTGAAAATATTAAACTTCTAGCCACTGGGTTCTTATTAACGCTTTCAAGTTTTATTTAGTATATTATTTATTTATTTTTATTTATTTACTTATTTTTAATTTATTTACTTATTTTTTATTTATGTATTTATTTACTTATTCGTTCATTCATTCATTCATTCATTCATTCATCATTCATTTATTTATTTACTTGCTTGCTTACTTACTTATGTATTTATGTATTTACTTACTTACTTATTTACTTATTTATTTATTTACTTATTTACTTATTCATTCACTCATTTATTTATTTATTTACTTACTTATTGACTTATTTACTTATTCATTCACTCATTTATTTATTTATTTACTTGCTTGCTTATTTATTTATTTACTTACTTACTTATTTACTTATTTATTTATTTATTTATTTATTTATTTATTTATTTATTATTTTTATTTATTTATTATTTATTCATTCATTCATTCATTCACTCATTCCATTCCACTCATTCATTTACTTATATATTTATTTATTTATTTATTCATTCATTCATTCATTCATTCATTCATTCATTCATTCATTCATTCATTCATTCATTCATTCATTCATTCATTCATTCATTCATTTCTTTATTCTGAAGTAGTTAAGGCCATCAGACCTTCTCTACCACACCACCAAAATACTAATAGACATATACAAGAAACAAAGACATACACAAGAAACAAATTTTCGTGTGAAGATTTAATTAATCAAATTTCTGGCAACATGCTCCTTCGTTAGGAATCGTCGCCTGAGACGTTAAAGAGAGGTCCTCTCGTTGTATTTGTTTATATATATATATATATATTATTTATTTATTTATTCATTCATTTATGTATTTATGTTATGTATTTATTTATTTATTTACTTATTTACTTATTCATTCATTCATTCATTCACTCATTTATTTATTTATTTACTTGCTTGCTTGCTTATTTATTTATTTACTTACTTATTTACTTATTTATTTATTTATTTACTTATTTATTTATTATTTTTATTTATTTATTATTTATTATTTATTTATTCATTCATTCACTCACTCATTCCATTCCACTCATTCATTTACTTATATATTTATTTATTTATTTATTCATTCATTCATTCATTCATTCATTCATTCATTCATTCATTCATTCATTCATTCATTCATTTCTTTATTCTGAAGGAGTTAAGGCCATCAGACCTTCTCTACCACACCACCAAAATACTAATAGACATATACAAGAAACAAAGACATACACAAGAAACAAATTTTCGTGTGAAGATTTAATTAGTGAAATTTCTGGCAACATGCTCCTTCGTTAGGATATCATCGCCTGAGACATTAAAGAGAGGTCCTCTCGTTGTATTTGTTTACATACAAATATATATATATATATATATATATATATATATAATTTATTTATTTATTCTTTCATTTATTTATGTATTTATTTATTCATTTATTTATTCATGTATTTATTTATGTAATTATTTATTTATGTAATTTATTTATTTATTAATTTATTCATTCATTTATTTATACATTTATTCATTCATTTATTTATTCATTCATTTATTTATTTATGTATTTATTTACTTGTGTATTTATGTATTTATTTATTTGTTATTTATTATTTATTTATTTATTACTCTTGGTATGTCGACAAAGGGTGTTCAAACATCGCAGTGAATGTGAATATGAAACTTCGCCCACAGTCACTTTAGTCAGTAGCAAAAATGTAGAGACTAAAATCATTTATGGGCAATTCACCCTGTAGACAAAGTATCCGTGGACAGACTGGCTGCTGACAAAAAAGTAGTTGACTAGAAAAACAACTGGCAAAACCATTTGATAGAAAAATTCCACTTGAGAGGGAATTGGAACAGTTTTCATTCATAGGAATTGATTCATAGTTATCTGCCCAAGGGCAAGACTTTGACTGCAAACCCAGTATTCTTCAACCTTTCTATTTCCTCTTAATCTCCGCATAGATCTAAATACAATCTTAATGTTGTCCATCATCTGATATCTTCATCTGCCTCGAACTTTTCTTCCGCTCACAATTCTTTCCAATGCACCGTTCAGTAGACAGTTTCTTCTCAACCAGTGACCCAGTCAATTTCTGTTCCATTTCGTGATCAATTTCAATATTAGGTCTATTCTTACTTCACACAATCTTTCTAGCACAGTTTCATTTCTTATTGTCTGTCCATTTCTGACGCCCCATTTTTCTTCATATCCAAGTTTTTTTAAGTGGGTTATTTTACGACGCTGTATCAACATCTCAGGTTATTTAGCGTCTGAATGAGATGAAGGTGAGAATGCCGGTGAAATGAGTCCGGTGTCCAGCACCGAAAGTTACCCAGCATTTGCTCATATTGGGTTGAGGAAAAACTCTGGTAGAAACCTCAACCAGGTAACTTTCCCCCACCGAGAATCGAACTCGGGCCACCTGGTTTCGCGGCCAGACGTGCTAACCGTTACTCCACAGGTGTGAACTATCCAAGTTTCTCTGTGAAGGAATTTAAGGCATAAATCGTCACTTGTGGCTTACACACTATGGTCACAGTCTAGTATATACAGTCACGAAGCTTGAGTTGTGCGGGTGCTAGGAACACTAGACTGTGCCGGTAGTATTTCTCATTGTCTGTAATGAGGCGATATTAGCGATCCTAGTGGTTAGCAACTATCTATGGATGCATATTTACTACGTATTAAGCTTCGTGACTGTATATACTAGACTCTGCTATGGTTCTCCGTCTCATTTAATGGAGTTGTTAGTAAAATTTTGGAATTTTGAAGCCATCCTTTGTGGCTGTGCTGTTACTACGCTGGATGACGTTCGCAATCCAAATTCTCGCCTTCAATAGCCAGTAATCTCACTTGTACTAATTGCATAAATCAGTATTATGTTACCAAGCAACCAAAGCATTCAGTTTCTTTCATGAAACTTTCCTTTCTGCTCACATTGGTATTGATGTTCGTGCATGTTGCCTTTCAGAGGACCCCTACAGTGATCGTGCTTGATCGAATTCTATAGTTCGAATCTTTAGAGAGTCCGATTCGTCACGCAGAAGCTCCCATGCACTGCTGCGAAAGAGTTGGTTACCTAGTAACTCAATTTCAAGAAGTGAAATGAACTGAAATCGTAAATCTTTTGTGCAGTGGTAGCGTCATTGTAACATACAGAAACTACACCCTAATGTTCAGAATTGTAAAAAAATAACCTAGTTCTAATCGTCTTTGTATGAAATGTAGTTAAAGTGTCATTGTATCATTGGTATGGAATTCTACAATAAAACTGATTTATTCAATATTTGAGCCGTTCAGAGCAAAAGCGATGTAAGTCAAAATTTGGTAATGAGGTTTAAAATAAAAATTCTGTGAAATACAGCGCAAAGTAGCAATTAATATGGCCTTCTTGCTATCCACTGACTACTAATAGTTTAAATAAATTGAATATTAATTGCTACTTTGCGCTGTGTTTTATAGAATGTTAACTTTAACCCTCATTACCCATTTTTGACTTACACCACTTCTACTCTGAACGACTCATTTATCAAATATTTTACACAGCCATCTGTGTTTTAATCCTAAAGGTATTTTTCCCTCCGGCCTCCCAACTAACACTCTATATGCATTTCTGGATTCGCCCATACGTGCTACATGCCCTGCCCATCTCAAACGTCTGGAATTAATGTTCCTAATTATGTCAGGTGAAGAATACAATGCGTGCACTTCTGTGTTGTGTAACTTTCTCCATTCTCCTGTAACTACATCCCTCTCAGCCCCAAATATTTTCCTAAGCACCTTATTCTCAAACACCCTTAACCTGTGTTCCTCTCTCAAAGTGAGAGTCCAAGTTTCACAACCATACAGAACAACCGGTAATATAAGTGTTTTATAAATTCTAACATTCAGATTTTTCGACAGCAGACTAGATGATAAAAGCTTCTCAACCGAATAATAACAGGCATTTCCCATATTTATTCTGTGTTTAATTTCCTCCCGAGTATCATTTATATTTATTACTGTTGCTCCAAGATATTTGAACTTTTCCACCTCTATGCATACTATCACCACCTAAAATATTGGATACTTTTTTAACACCCTGTATATCACAGTTTATTTCCTGAATCATTATTCAAAATGAAATGATTTAATATGCACACAAATAAAATGAATTTTCATTTTCTCCATTGAAAAATGTGTTACGTGAAAAGTCTATAAATAATAATAATAACAATAATAATAATAACTGAGTCTAGTAGTTTTTTTATTCACACCGTGTTAGAACTATAATCCTACATTAGATATCGTGTGAGTTGTCGCCTAAGAAGTGGGCCACACTTTCAATGGATAGAAGATAGGCCTATATTTGTACTTCCCTATTAGTAATTGAACTCAGACCTGCTGGGTTTGTGGCTGTAACCGAGACCAATTGAACCATAGCGGACAACTGGAGAGCAGTTATACACAATTCCGGCCTTTCTTACTTGTAATATGGCGTCAGTTCCATGCACAACTGGCGAAAGTGAAGTCACTTCAAATCTGTTGGTCCGTGTCTATAGACACAACCGCGGCATCTACAATGTAAACAACAGTACATCTGTAATGACGATTTACCATTTCCCCGGACTCCTTCTATGTCACTTTGCACCTCACTGACTCACACTGTTCACTGGCCACAGGAAAGCCCTTCCTTTCCCCGGGATTAATTGGATCGGAAACTGACCATTCTTTTCCACAGACAGGCAAAACACCTTCCTTGTTATTTATCTGTTTACATTACATTCATTTCTGAGCCTGTCGCTTAAATCTGCTCTTGGCTTTCATACGCAGTTAACTGTGAATTGATTCCGATATTTTTATTCCGTGTAGTTGACACAATCACTTGAAAACCAGATTTAAATGAACCCATAACAATCTCCTGTAGTAGCCATGAACATTTGCTACAGGATATCGATAAAGTCTGGAACAAATGGGACAGTTGTTTTCTGAATGGTCCGTCCCCAGTGCACGGTGAATAAAATTGTGAAAAGTTGTTTTTGTTGTTGTTGTTGTTTTCTAATGCCAGGCGTTTGACAATAAAGTCATTTGACCTCTTGCACTCCAATATTTTTCAAAGATATTATCATGGCCAGCCACTGAAGCACAGATTTTGAGGTGTTCCGAATCCATTTCTTGGTTTGAGTTGCACAATGGGCAGTTAGGGGACTGATATATTCCAATTCTATGCAGGTGTTTGGCCAAACAATCATGGCCTGTTGCCAATCTAAATGCAGCTACAGACGATTTTCGTGGTAAATCGGGAATTAACTGTGGATTTTGATGCAGAGAGTTCCATTTTTCCCCTTGAGATTATGTTATCAAATTTTGTTTGTTGAAGTCTAAGTATGTAGATTTAATAAATCTTTTCACAGAGTAATTCGTAGATTTAGTAACAGGTCTGTAAGTAGCAGTGCTGCCTTTCTTTGCTAAAGCATCAGCATTCTCGTTTCCCAGGATTCCACAATGGGATGGTATCCATTGGAATGTAATTCTTTTATTGAGTGATATTAATTGAGAGAGCAAAATTGTGAAAAGTAACAAATTACATGTGTACAAGTTATGGATTCTTTAACATATAATGAAAGAAGACCTTTCCGGCAGTTTTAAAATGTGTGAATTGTTCTTGCTCCAAATTCAAAGAAACCCATATTTCTTGGAGGGAGAGATGTTCTCCGACGAGGTGAATTTTTGTTTCTCGAGAGAGGAAAAGGTAAAATTTGAACTGCTGGTCTCCAAAATTTATGGTCTGGTGTGGTTTGGGATGTGAACATTACTGGTTCATTCTCCTTGGAATGAAAAATCCTCGGAGACAATTACCTACATCCGTACGCTGGATGAGAAAATGATACCAGAACTTGATGTAATCTACCATTCTGAACGATTTATGCAAGATGGGACGCCATCTCATTACGCAAGATTCGTACGCCATTGGCTGGATGACACATTTCCCGGACTTTGGATTGGAAGAACAGGAACCGTGAAATGGGCACCACGGTCACCTGACCTCAACCGCATGGACTTCGCAATATGAGTATTTTGAAATTGGATATATAATATGAAAATCCTGGATTTGATCATCACAGAGAAATAGTAACTATGGCAACGGTATTGAAGGGAAATCTAAGGGACATAGGCTGTTTGAGGAAGTGTAATGGGAATGGTGGCAGATATGTTGAGCACATTTTATACTACGAAAATATGCTGTTCATCAATTGTACCATTCTTTACAGACTTTATGGACACCCTGTATAATGCAGTCAAGAGGAGAGTAAGTCGATATACTGTAGTTACAAACTGCAATGAATCTTCCAGATATGGGTTTGAAAGATATGGGGCAGAAAGAAAATCTATTGACAAACTTCCATATGTATTTCATAAGGTCTTCGTTTGATTCAGTATCCGTCCATTTAAAATCCGTTATACGTATCAGTTCCCATCAACCGAATGACATTCATTGCAGTCAGTTGTTAATTAGGAAATCATTTTCTGTGTGCTGAGTGTATAAAATATAAAATATTTGTCATAAACGATAAGCAAACTGCACTACCGGTACAATTAGACGGGCTGAGTGCAGCTTTTTATCGCTTTTACCACAAGCATTCTTCTTTTTTCACCGCGGGGAATTACAACGCTCGTTGTTTTCAAGTCGATTGCCTCGTATAATGTGGGCTGTCATTGCGTACAAGCGCCTGACAATGAAACCAGCTGGTACCGATCAGTTTCTACTTTTCCTCGAGTCCGATCTCATTAGCTTCGCAGATAGGGAAATAACTTGATAATGTGATTCGTTCTTCTTAAACCGTACGGGCCGGAAGACATGATGGTAGAAAGGGAAAGGATGACCGATGGAGAGGGAGTGGCCATAGACTTGAGGGCGGCCGGCCAGACATCGAGTGTAGTTGAGGGTTCCCCTCGACGCGGACACGTTCTGGAGCAGCTAGTGTCAGGCAAGTAGGACCGATGTGTGGCTCGGGTTCAAGGATCAAATTGGGCAGCAGTGCGATTGCAGAAGTGGTGCCTGCGTGACGGAAGAAGACCTCCCCTCCGAGACGATATGTAGTTCGTACAGACGTAATCTTCGGCAATTTCGTATGTTCCGTTAACAGTGTGCTGCGAATGATCCCCGCTGAGTGTGTGTAGAACCTCTGTGAGATATGACTAGGTTGACATATCAGTGCTCATTGTGATATCGTTGCTGTGGAAAATCTCAAATTGAGTTACAGGTTGCGGTGCTAGTTCATTGAACACGTTTTAAATTGAAGCAAACTGTATTATAATTAAGATGGAAAACTTGGAGACAAGATCGTGTCGATTCAATCTGTATTTCATACACATGTAGAAGAGATGCAAACCGTCCTATCTTCGTCATCGTTATCATCACCGTAATTATCGTCACCATAGTCAACTTTGTCATCATGCACACAGTCGTCCTCAAAATCTTTGTCATTGTCATTATTTTCGACATCATTGTCATCATCATCCCATCATTATCTTCGTCATCGTCGCCATTAACATTGTCATATTGTGTATTCTTCACCTGACATAATTAAAAACATTAAATCCAGACGCTTGAGATGGGCAGGGCATGTAGCACGTATGGGCGAATCCAGAAATGCATATAGAGTGTTAGTTGGGAGGCCGGCGGAAAAAAGACCTTTGGGGAGGCCGAGACGTAGATGGGAAGATAATATTAAAATGGATTTGAGGGAGGTGGGATATGATGGTAGAGACTGGATTAATCTTGCTCAGGATAGGGATCAATGGCGGGCTTATGTGAGGGCGGCAATGAACCTCCGGGTTCCTTAAAAGCCAATAAGTAAGTAAGTATACCACTGCCACCGGGTGCTTGCCCACTTGCTGTGTAAATAAATACATACATACATCCATCGTCTTGTCATAAACATAATCATTATATGTTTGTCTGCGGTGTTGAAAGTTAATTCGAATAAAGAAAAGTTACTTAGTTACTTATAAAATCAAGTAATATAGGTATAAATATAGATATTATTAAATATTTCATACTTGTCATCGTCGTTATCTTCACTGCCATCATTCTTGGCTCCTCCGTCATCACTGTTGTCTACTTCGACATCATTGTTGTCTTCTCCATCTTCATTGTTGTCTTCCCCGTCATCATTGTTGTCTTCTGCATCTTTATTGTTCCCTTTGTCATCATTGTTGTCTTCCCTGTCATCATTGTTGTCTGCTCCATCATCATTATTATCTTTTCCGTTGTCATTGTTGTCTTCATCGTCATCATTGTTGTCTTCTCCGTCATCATTGTCTTCTCTGCTATCATTTTGTCTTCGTCGTCATTGTTATGATTGCTTGAAAGATTGGTTCCCAAAACTATTTTTTCTCTTCCATTCAAGTTTGCATCACCTCTCATCTAGTGTTTGTTAAATGTATAAAACGATTGCTGAATATATGATTTTCATTTCGATATGTTTGGATATATAATACAAAACAATACCTTTTTTGGCTCTACTTTTAATTTACTATTAAATACATTTCCAAAATTAAAATAAACTGTTCAAATTTAACAGTAGATAAAGTGAAATTGCCATCTTTAACGACACCAGAGGAGATACATTGTCCAGAAGTAGGGCCCAGCTAAGGAAGCGCATTTCTTTTACATATCTATGTCAAAATCAACAGCACGAATTACAGTCCTCGCGAATAATCAATCTCCGTTACATTCTTTCTTTAAAAACTGTGATGAATTTGAGGAGTAGCCTAGGAGTCAATATCATCCATCTTGGCATATCAGTTTGTCCTCACAAATAAGTATAATAAACTACTGCAAAAGTGTTCGTCCCCCTCCTTTACATAGAAATTAATTATATATTCGTATTTTGGATGTATGTATAGCCTATATATTTTTTAACTTAGTATAAACAAGACTATACATATGGTAAATCAGATTGTAGGGTACAGATTAATATTAATATATTTTTGGTTTTAAAATAATATCTTCTAGCTATATGCACTCAATTGAAAACTCTGCTCTGTTCATATCACTACTTTATTCGTTAATTTATTAACTTTAGTTTGTGATTCGCAGTCAATTTCTCCTGCTTGTGGTTTGTTTCTACTCCGTAGAAGACAGTGAATTCAATGCTGATTCAAAATACTTAAAAACACTTTTCCGTGGCAAAAAAAAATCTAGGCTTTTTAAAGGAAATTACTTTTATAATAATAATAATAATAATAATAATAATAATAATAATAATAATAATAATAATAATAATAATGGTTTATTTAACCTGGCAGAGTTAAGGCCATACGGCCTTCTCTAACACTCAACCAGGAGTAAAACTGCGTTACAAAAAACACTACAAATTTACAAAGTACACTACAATTTTACACACAAAACTGAATAAGATAATAATAATAGTAATAATAATAATAATAATAAAATGTAAACAAGTAAGAAGAAATGAGACATAACATATAACATACAGAAAGGAAGGAAAAAGCATAATAAAATGTGAACAGCAGGTCAAAATAAATGAGACAAACAAAGTATAAAAAATAAGACAATTATTGATGATAATAATAATAATAATAATAATAATAATAATAATAATAATAATGATATGATGATAATAATAATAATAATGGTTTATTTAATCTGGCAGAGTTAAGGCCATACGGTCTTCTCTAACACTCAACCAGGAATAAACTGCGTTACAAAAAACACTACAAATTTACAAAGTACACTACAATTTTATACACAAAGCAGAATAAGATAATAATAATAATAATAAAATGTAAACAACAACTAAGTAGAAATGAGACATAACATATAACATACAGAAAGAAAGGAAAAAGCATAATAAAATATGAACAGCAGGTCAAAATAAATGAGACATACAAAGTATAAAAAATAAGACAATTATTGATGATAATAATAATAATGATATGATGATAATAATAATAATAATAATAATAATAATAATAATAATAATAATAATAATAGTAATAGAATAGTGCAGTACAAAGCATACAATGAATAAAATATTTTTAGGTGCACACAGTAAGGAAAATTATGATTATATATAGCTCAACTTATCACATTAGAGATATACCATTATCGGGAAATATGAAAACAAAAAGACAAAATAAGTTAAATATCACTGGAACATAAAAAATGTGAATACGTGGAAACATGCAATACAACACTTGTCATAATAGTAAGTTAGTTTGGCAACTTTTCTATACTTTCTTAAGAAAATACACGTGAGCTGTTTTTAATTTCTTTACCAGTGTCGGTGATATTTCCATTCCAACGCCCCGTAACCAGTAGGCCTACAGTTCGAACTACTGTTTAATGGCGGGGAAGTTGACTATTCTGCTCGTCCAGCTGCAGAAGAGGTGGTGTGATGCTGGGCGCCGACTTGCAGGAGTAAATGTAAAAATTCTGTTCGGTTCTGTTCTTGCAGGAAAGTTATCGCGAGCCTGATGCCGTTCCATGTTCGATTGCCGGCGAGATAGTTCCGTACGATGACGTCACACAACGTGATAAGATGCTGCCGACACATCCTCGTCCAGTTCTTCGCAACATCGATGCTCTTCCACCTTCTGGAAGGTAAGTACATGCATTTCTTTCTTTTAAGGGCATCAAGTAGTAATTATATTGCACTCTGTGGATAAAACATATAATTTTCTAAAATATAATATTTTCACGTTTATTAACTTTTATGATATATTTTTATTTTAATACCAATTGGTTATTTTACTACGCTTTATCAACTGCTATAGTTATCTAGCGTCTGTATGAGATGAAGGTGATAATTCCAGCGAAATGAATCCAGGGTCCAGCGCCGAAAGTTATCCAACATTTGCTTTTAATGGGTTCAGGGAAAACTCCGGAAAAATCTCAATCAGTAACTTGCCCCAACCAGGATTTGAACCCGGGCCCACCAGTTCCACTGTCAGGCTTGCTAACCTTTACTCCACAGTGGTGGACTTTGCTCTGTATTAAACACATCTTTTTTAAATTACATAAGTTATGTAAGATACAACAGTGTTAATGAGTGGGATAGTTATATACAATAGAAGTGATTTAATACAGTTGTATGAACCCTTTTTAAAAAATGTTCATACAACTGTATTAAATCACTTCTATTGTATATAACATCTTTTTAAATATAAAAATGTGAGGCTGAGTCCTTTGGGAGTGTATGTTTATAATTGCGAGACTTTTAAAATTATAAAATGTACGAAAAACTGAACAAAAGAAATTCAACATATAGGGCCTATAGGTATCATTTTTAGTAGGTTATTTTACGACGCTTTATCAACAGCTTAGGTTATTTAGCGTCTGAATGAGATGAAGGTGATAATGCTGGTGAAATGAGTCCGGTGTCCAGCACTGAAAGTTGCCCAGCATTTGCTCATATTGGGTTGAGGGAAAACCCCGGGAGAAACCTCAACCAGGTAACTTGCCCCGACCGGGAATCGAACCCGGGCCACCTGGTTTCGCAGCCAGACGCGCTAACCGTTCCTCCTATAGGTATCATTATCTCAGAAATTATTAAAGATAAAGTGATGCATTTTTTGCATGCATATACGTTTTATGAAGCTCTATAAGACTTATTATAGTATTTTCTAAAATTATTTAACTAAATAAGTTATTGAATGAAAAAATTTGCATAGAAATTGATATGTAAATTATAATATTTTTATATTAAATCTGAATAAAAAAGTAACAAATGGCTTTACGTACTATGTCTAATAAGCTATAGGTACTAACATATAAAATTTAATACCTCATTTGGGTAGTTTTTTAGTGGGTTATTTGACGCTTTATCAACTGCCATCTTTATATAGCGTGTGAATGATATGAAGGCAATAATGCCGGCGAAATGAGTCCAGGATGTAGCATTTGCTCTTAAAAGGTTGAGGGAAAACCCCGGAAAAAACCTCAACCAGGTAACTTGTCCCAATCATAATTTGAACCCGGGGCCATTCGTTTCACGATCAGGCATGTTAACCGTTACTCCTCAGCGGTGGACATTTGCTCTGATGTTCACCCGAAGCAGTGTGGACAGATTCTATGATCCCAAACGCACGTTCTCTCCTTACAAGATATTGTAGCTGAGGATTAAAGAAACCTTGGGGTTCTTCTTTGTGTTAAATTCAAATGGCGATGATTTGTGTAAGCGTAGTTTAGCTGGATTTCTTAATTGGAAATGTCGGTGTTAAAATAATGAATGGCGAGTCGTTAACATCGACCATGGCCTTCATTACAAACGGAAACGCAACTGCCCGAGGATATAGACTCCAATTGATGTAGACGCATTGAGTAACCTGCTTTACGAGAGCGTACAGCTGGTATCAGATTCGCTTGACACCGGCTATTATTCATGTCCAAGGAGCTGCTTAAAAAAATACGAATTAAAAAATTTTAACCACTCTCTCCAGTGACTTCAGTGTAAAATTAACATTTTTGTATCTCACTGGTTTAGCTGACAGTTTTTGAGTAAGGGGGTTCAGTGTTCGATGTCAGAGCAACAGAAAAGAGCTGCAGACTTCTAAGTAATTGGATTTCTAGACTTCTATAGGATTTTTAATTCATGGTTTTCTGCCCAAGGTAAGGTCTTTCACTGCAAATCCAGCATTCTCCAATCTTCCCTATTTTCCGACTTTCTCTTAGTCTCTGCATACGATCTATGGCAATGTCGTCTATCATTCGATATCTTCATCTGCCCCGAAATTTTCTCCCGTTCACCATTACTTTCAGTGCATCCTAAATTCTTATTTAACAAATTAATTGCCGATTAATATTTAATTCATATAATGAAACTGACGTCTGTCCATTCTTATTATTATCATTAATTTCTCTAAATAGATTTACAAAACCTCTAATGGCAATTACATTAATATTCTCATTATAGAAATATATTTTAGATTTATATATATATTTTTTTTTCTCCCTGTAACATAGTTCTAGTAAGCTTATATTAAATTAATTTTCATCATTTTACTAGCTATCTCAAATCTCAAATTAATTATAATTGATCGAATTAAATTAGCTGATAAATTAAGTTATTACTTTACCTTATAGGTTTATCTAAATTTAAATAAATATGTAGTCTACTAGTCGTTAAAACTTAATTGAAAAATATTGCTGGAGAACCTTTTAAGTATAGTGTAAATATTCGTAATTTAAATATGTATTGTATTAGATTAAGGCTGGTTGAGTGGAAGAGAAGGCCTTATGGCCTTAACTCTGCCAGCGAAAATAAAACATTATTATTATTATTATTATTATTATTATTATTATTATTATTATTATTATTATTATTATTATTATTATAGACTGTTTCTTCTTAGCTAATGATTCATCCAATTTATTTCTCTCTTTCTGATCAGCTTCATAATTATTCTTTCTTCACCAACTCTTTCTAGCACAGCTTCATTTTTAATTCTGTCTGTCCATTTTCTTTCTTCACCCACTCTTTCTAGCAATTTTTAATTCCGTCTGTCCATTTTCTTTCTTCGCCAACTCTTTCTAGCACAGCTTCATTTTTAATTCTGTCTGTCCATTTTCTTTCTTCACCAACTCTTTCTAGCACAGCTTCATTTTTAATTCTGTCTGTCCATTTTCTTTCTTCACCAACTCTTTCTAGCACAGCTTCATTTTTAATTCTGTCTGTCCATTTTCTTTCTTCACCAACTCTTTCTAGCACAGCTTCATTTTTAATTCTGTCTGTCCATTTCTTTCTTCACCCACTCTTTCTAGCACAGCTTCATTTTCAATTCTGTCTGTCCATTTTCTTTCTTCACCAACTCTTTCTAGCACAGCTTCATTTTTAATTCTGTCTGTCCATTTCTTTCTTCACCCACTCTTTCTAGCACAGCTTCATTTTTAATTCTGTCTGTCCATTTTCTTTCTTCACCAACTCTTTCTAGCACAGCTTCGTTTTTAATTCTGTCTCTCCATTTCTTTCTTCACCCACTCTTTCTAGCACAGCTTCATTTTTAATTCTGTCTGTCCATTTTCTTTCTTCACCAACTCTTTCTAGCACAGCTTCATTTTTAATTCTGTCTGTCCATTTCTTTCTTCACCCACTCTTTCTAGCACAGCTTCATTTTTAATTCTGTCTGTCCATTTTCTTTCTTCACCAACTCTTTCTAGCACAGCTTCATTTTTAATTCTGTCTGTCCATTTTCTTTCTTCACCAACTCTTTCTAGCACAGCTTCATTTTTAATTCTGTCTGTCCATTTTCTTTCTTCACCAACTCTTTCTAGCTCAGCTTCATTTTTAATTCTGTCTGTCCATTTCTTTCTTCACCCACTCTTTCTAGCACAGCTTCATTTTTAATTCTGTCTGTCCATTTTCTTTCTTCACCAACTCTTTCTAGCACACCTTCATTTTTAATTCTGTCTGTCCATTTTCTTTCTTCACCAACTCTTTCTAGCACAGCTTCATTTTTAATTCTGTCTGTCCATTTCTTTCTTCACCCACTCTTTCTAGCACAGCTTCATTTTTAATTCTGTCTGTCTATTTTCTTTCTTCACCAACTCTTTCTAGCACAGCTTCATTTTTAATTCTGTCTGTCCATTTTCTTTCTTCACCAACTCTTTCTAGCACAGCTTCATTTTTAATTCTGTCTGTCCATTTTCTTTTTTCACCCACTCTTTCTAGCACAGCTTCATTTTTAATTCTGTCTGTTCATTTTCTTTCTTCACCAACTCTTTCTAGCACAGCTTCATTTTTAATTCTGTCTGTCCATTTTCTTTCTTCACCAACTCTTTCTAGCACAGCTTCATTTTTAATTCTGTCTGTCCATTTCTTTCTTCACCCACTCTTTCTAGCACAGCTTCATTTTTAATTCTGTCTGTCCATTTTCTTTCTTCACCAACTCTTTCTAGCACAGCTTCATTTTTAATTCTGTCTGTCCATTTTCTTCCTTCACCCACACTTTCTAGCACAGCTTCATTTTTAATTCCGTCTGTCCATTTTCTTTCTTCGCCAACTCTTTCTAGCACAGCTTCATTTTTAATTCTGTCTGTCCATTTCTTTCTTCACCCACTCTTTCTAGCACAGCTTCATTTTTAATTCTGTCTGTCCATTTTCTTTCTTCACCAACTCTTTCTAGCACAGCTTCATTTTTAATTCTGTCTGTCCATTTTCTTTCTTCACCCACTCTTTCTTGCACAGTTTCATTTTTAATTCTGTCTGTCCATTTTCTTTCTTCACCAACTCTTTCTAGCACAGCTTCATTTTTAATTCTGTCTGTCCATTTTCTTTCTTCACCCACTCTTTCTAGCACAGCTTCATTTTTAATTGTCTGTCCATTTTCTTTCTTCACCAACACTTTCTAGCACAGCTTCATTTTTAATTCTGTCTGTCCATTTTCTTTCTTCGCCAACTCTTTCTAGCACAGCTTCATTTTTAATTCTGTCTGTCCATTTTCTTTCTTCACCAACTCTTTCTAGCACAGCTTCATTTTTAATTCTGTCTGTTCATTTTCTTTCTTCACCAACTCTTTCTAGCACAGCTTCATTTTTAATTCTGTCTGTCCATTTTCTTTCTTCACCCACTCTTTCTAGCACAGCTTCATTTTTAATTCTGTCTGTCCATTTTCTTTCTTCACCCACTCTTTCTAGCACAGCTTCATTTTTAATTCTGTCTGTCCATTTTCTTTCTTCACCAACTCTTTCTAGCACAGCTTCATTTTTAATTCTGTCTGTCCATTTCACACGATCCATTCTTCTCCATATCCACATTTCAAATGCTTCTATTCGCTTCTCTTCACTTCGTCGTAATGTCCATATTTCTGCCACATACGAAACACTTCATTAGTCTCTTCCTCAGTTCTTTTTCCACAGATTAGTAGAAGTTACTCTTTTTTTCTATTAAAAACTTTCTTTGCAATTATTGTTATCTTTCTTTTCACTTTCTGGTAGCAGTTCATGGTTTTTTAATTGACTATTTAACAAAGCTTTATCAACTATTAGGTTATTTAGCTTCGATGGGATTGGTGATAGCGAGATGTTATTTAGCGAGCTGAGATCGAGGCTTTGATTTGTCATAGATTACCTGACATTCACCTTACGGTTGAGGAAAATTTCAGAAGAGACTCAACCAGGTAATCATTTCAAACGGGAATCAAACCCACGCCGATTGAACTACGCCGGTGACTAGCAGCTCATGTAACCAATTATCTGAAGCTGTCCATTTGTTCTACTGCCTCATATAGAATTCGCAAGTCTACATTCTTTATTTTTCTTCCGTTAACCATGGATTTCGTCTTGTTTGCTTTCATCTTCATCCCATACTGATCACAGTTTTCATCTGCTCTTCTGATAACAACGCCATATCATTATCAAATCTTAAGAACTTTATTTTTCTTTGCCCTGTTATCATCCCTCCCATGTTCTGAAAACAGTTCGTCACTAAATCTTCCAAGTAGATTTTGAACAGAGTAGAGTAGATAATAAAAGACATCCTTGTCGTACTCCTCTTTCTTTTTCACTTCAGATTTTAAAATAAAAGCAATAAGCCACATGAGCATGGCTTGACTAACTCTGATTTATTACATGTAGATATAAGCGTTACCAAAGCAACCTAAATGAAACAACTGAAAACGAGAATCGTGACTTTAAACGGCAGTATCTTTCAGTAAAATGAGGTTTTATAATATAACCATTAATTTTTTTTAATCTCAGAATTTTTTTAAGTGTCTTTGCAGTTTAATAATATGTTATGTTAGATTGTGGGCTGAAATGGAAAAGTTTTCAGCTGCAGATACATCGGATCGAAGTTTGATAATCTAGACAGAATTGTAAATATATATTTCTTGCAAAGACTTTCGAACACGATTCGTAATCGTATTAAGGGACGGATTTTCGCCACATTTACCAGATGACTAAACAGTTTCTCTGCTTCTGAATGTCCGATGTTAGTGCGTTATCTTCATCGCCTCTATGGTAAAGTGACCTAAAGCCCAGTTCTACATGTGCATTGTGATAAAATTACGTGATACTTGATATATGACTCCATTATAAAAATTTCCCACAAGAATATGTTTTGTGCGACATCGTGCGTATTTGCTTGGTTTCCGCACAAAACCAATCCGCGGAAAGTGTAAAATTCCACATTCAGTATTCCCAACCTAACACATAACAATTTCCCTCTTCTTATCGCTTAAGTGACATATTGATTTTACTGCTTTAGGCTTTTAACATATTATTTTTAGAGACGTTCAATATAGTAATAATTATAAATTGGAAACTTACCACTGCAATTTCACCTAAATTGCACTGTTAATTATTGTTTTTAAATATTTGCAAAAATTAAGTAAACTCTTAATCATTACATAACCTTACCGTTTGTTTTAATTTCGCATTTATAGACTGGGGGGAAAAAAAAGACAGACGTATATCACGGCCTGCTGGAGTATAGTAAACACAGAAAACATTTTAAAGCAACAATGTTGAAGATAGATATTTTTGTTTTGCAAATTTGTCGTCATTGAACAGAAACCAAGATGGAGATTTCATTGCAACTAATTAGAAATTCCTCTTTCAGGTATGTAATAAACGATCTTCGCACAAAATAATGTACGATACACGAGCGGTATGTTTTCTTTCAATTCTCGGAAATTAAACAAGCTCAACTACGTTTCACTTTTTCAAACTTTTCCTCGAACATGAAAACTTCAACATACCGCTCTTGTAACGCATATTACTATTACAGGAGTGTATAGGGAATATAGAGGGAGAAGATTTATTAACCTTGGCAAAGTGTGGAAGTGTTACTACTCTCGGGCAATTTCTCGTAAGATAAAAAAGATTTATAGTATTAGCTTGTCTTTACGTTGTTTTTGTTACGGAGCCGTTCTTTCTGACAAACAGAGTGTGACGGACACAAAAAGGACTACAAAAACTTTAATTTTCATCTCTATACTTTTATTTTCTTCAGTGTCGCACTTTTAATAAGAATACTAGAACAAGCACAAGTAGACTACAAGAAGATGTTATTTATCTTTATTTTTCTGTACACTTTTAACACTTATATATCACCGATTACATTTCCAAGTTCTTTACAGTATTAATATTTGGAGAGTCCACTGCAAGAATGATGGATGTCACTTTCTTGTCGAAAATGAACCAAGACTGTCAATGCATAGCTTAAGACATATAGAATGTACATAGAGAGTTATACTTTACACTCTTTGTCTTTACTCTTTCGAATTCTGCACACCTCAACACCAAATTACCTTTCGTCTCGTTTCTCTTATCTATACTCTAACCACGACATAAATACCAGATCACTTATCTGTGGCACGCTAAGTATACCTCTTCATAGAACATCTTGTTATTCCTCATCTTTTACAATATCCACCTCGCGTCAATGGAATTCCTTGTCACAAAGTATTAGGGGCTGCAAGACAACAAACACCTTTAAGAACAGCTTAAAAGATAACCTTATTATCATTTCACTCCAATCATACTGACTTAAACTATCACTGACTACATTGTTACTTTTTTCTTTAGACATCATCCTGATTGTGCTGTATTTTCAAAATTGTCTCATAATAATCTCTTTCTATTATCTAATATCATTTGAAATATATTAACATTCTATGTATTTTAGTTTAATACTGCTACACAGTTTATTTCAGTGTTTAATTAATAGTTCACAGTATTTTATTGTTTAATTCGTAAATAACTCTTGTATACATGTAACTCTCATCTAAATCGAATTGTTGAATTCTTTGTAAGTTCATGCATATGTATATATACTTTTTGCTGGTTGAGTGGAAGAGAAGGCCTTACGGCCTTAACTCTGCCAGCTAAAATAAATTATTATAATTATTATTATTATTATTATTATTATTATTATTATTATTATTATTATTATTATTATTATTATTATTATTATTATTATTATAGCATTAACACTGATAGTCATTGTCCAGTAATGATCGGAAAATCACAGTTAAGCTTTGAGCGCTAAGCATTTCAAACTTTCAATTGCTTCTCCTGCAAAATGCATTTCAAGTGACATCCATCATTCTTGCAGTGGATTCTTCATTTACGATTTACCTTGTTTCACTAGTTCAGAAGCCCTTTGCTTCATTTTCCAAATATTTAATCAATGTTATATAGGGTAAACTAGGGTCTGTTGGACAGTCGGGTATGTTGGACATTCTGTACTTTAACGTGTTACCTCGCCACTTACGGGCACCACATTCTGCTAGAAGTCAATGACGGAAGTAGCCCCACTCGTGCCTACTTCCTTCATTGACTTCTAGCAGAATGTGGTGCCCACAAGTGGCGAGGTAACACGTTAAAGTACAAAGTGTCCAGCAGACCCTAGTTTACCCTATCTATTATTTTGTATATCACTTTGTCTTTAATAATTTTGGTTAAAACCTGTTACTGACTGATCTTTTTTACCGGAACCTTCACAATTAGGGGAGAATCGGGTAGTATCGGACATCGGGTAATATCGGACAGTGAGTTTCTTTCATCTACCACACGATGATAGTACCTGATTGACATGGTTACGTTTCTGTGATGTCGCATAGAGAAACGTAACCATGTCATTCAGGTACTACCATATGGTGGTAGATGAAACAAACGCACTGTCCGATACTATCCGATGTCCGATACTACTCGACTCTACCCTATTTAATCCGCATTACTGAGAATATTCCAATAGGACTTGGCACTTAATTGACTTCATTGTGTTTAAGTTATTAAAAAGCTTTTCTTGATGGCTTTTTTCATGGCATCAAAGAGTGCATTCTAATGACCAAGACATTTTTTATGTTGAGTAAGCATTTCCAAAGCAAAGTTCTCCGTAAATCTTTAAATTATGAAACATTTCTTTTCATCGCGGATATTATGGAGAATTTTTTAAAGAAAACATTATTATACAGGGTGGACCGTACGTAATATCATTAAATTCAGGAGGTTATTCTTCGACATACTTCAAACAAAAAAAGATTTAATAAAATTTTGATCGTTTTTACTTCATTTTCGAGATAGAAATTGTTTTATTTCAAAACTTTCATAGCGTTTTTGGGAAAGCCATTGATTTAATTTCCAATACGCTCAGTCAATTTCGGAGAGTAGTGTATTACGATAATAACTGACTGAAATAATTTTAGTTTTGTCTTCTAAATGTGCAGAAATTTGATCTGAAAAAATGTAACATTGAAAATTTCCTTTGCATAATGAAAAGTTACATTATTTCGGGTCAGATTTCTGCACATTTAAAGGATAAAACTAAAATTCTTTCAGTCAGTTATTAGTATAATATAGGTACTGCTGTCTTAAATTGACTGAGCATATTGGGAATTGAATCAGTGGCTTTCCCAAAACACGCTATAGAATGTTTAATATAAAACAGTTTTTATCTCGAATATGAAGCAAAAAAGGGCAAAATTTTTGTTTGATAAGCCTCAAATAATCCTTAAAATTAATTACATTACTTACGTTGACCCTGTATATTGCAAGAAAGTTTTATAAGTACAAAACACCATGTTGTTGTTTAGTCAACTGTCCGAAGAAAGGCCTGAACCTCACAAGTGATACCAAGAAGGCACCACTTATGAGGCAACTAGGCAGGAAATAATGAGGTAGGGTGACCAGTTCATTTCCCCCACCATTGCATACATCGCTGATTAGCTACATATTACACTAATCAGACTTCAGATGTATACAAACAATTGTTCTTCCTCTGACACATATCGTCAAGCCAGCCACCGGCGTGGCTCAGTCGGTAAGGCGCTTGCCTGCCGGTCTGAAGTTGCGCTCAGGCGCGGTTTCGATCCCCGCTTGGGCTGATTACCAGGTTGCGTTTTGTCCGAGGTTTTCCCCAACCGTAAGGTGAATGCCAGGTAATCTATGGCGAATCCTCCGCCTCATATCGCCAAATATCATCTCGCTATCATCAATCTCATCGATGCTAAATAACCTCGTAGTTGATACAGCGTCGTTAAATAACCAACAAAAAAATCATCAAGCGAGATGTACTGCCTGATAATAGATGTACATATCAGCCAGAACTCAATCATAGGATAAAACACCATGAAATGCCATAAATATTTGAGTACTGAAATTAAAACTCTAAAAAGTTCCTGTCTTTCTCAAAAATCTCTTTAATGTCAGTAACGGAATATCACAAAAAAAATCAAAATAGAAGCAAACTTGGGAACATTTTGTAGATATTTCCTTCAAACTTATTTCCTGTAATCGAATAATTGGAATTTAGAAATCTAAATGTGAACTTGATACCTCAGAAATGCTTAACGACACAGAAATATATCTTGCTCAATAGTTTCGCTCTTTGAAACCATGCAAATTCTCTGAAGAAACCTTTCAGTAACTCAGACAAAGCATTACAGTTGGTACTGAGTATTGAACCGTCTGGTAGCGGTATAATATTCTATTTATGGCAGCTGATAAAAAGAATAAACGAAGAACTAATTCCTAGATTTCTGCCCGTGTAGTTTAAGCGGTAGTATATGTGGTTGTGACTTTAACGGACGCGGGTTCAATTCCTTGCAGGAAATGCAAGATTCACTAGAGGTTGGTTTTCTGTCGCTGCAAGCTAATTATCCATATGAATTGTGTTTGGCTGTAATCATAAAAGAATACGACCTGTGTGAAGAGTTAGACGTGTTTTTATTCGTGACACATGTCAAGATTCGTTAGCAGCAGACAGTTTTCCAGGAAGGGCTACAGACATTGAGACAGGCATAAAAGTCAATGGAACACGATGATCAACATTTGCATGTTAGTGACACTGAAATGATCCAACACTGCATAGAAGACCCTCAATAGTTTATCCACAGTAACGCATTAAATGTTTTAGACTCATCTAGAGAAAATCAAAACTCGAGTGGGATTTAATTGACTATTACACGATTAGAAGAATGTACAGTATATAAAGATTAGAAGAAATAAAGTATTCTGATACTTACTTAAACCTACTTACTTACAAATGGTTTTTAAGGAACCCGGAGGTTCATTGCCGTCCTCACATAAGCCCGCCATCGATCCCTATCCTGTGCAAGATTAATCCAGTCCCTATCATCATATCCCACCTCTCTCAAATCCATTTTAATATTATCCTCTCATCTACGTCTCGGCCACCCCATAGGTCTTTTTTCCTCCGGCCTCCCAACTAACACTCTATATGCATTTCTGGATTCGCCCATACGTGCTACATGCCCTGCCCATCTCAAACGTCTGGATTTAATGTTCCTAATTATGTCGGATGAAGAATACAATGCGTGCAGTTCTGTGTTGTGTAACTTTCTCCATTCTACTGTAACTTCGTCCCTCTTAGCCCCAAATATTTTCCTAAGTACCTTATTCTCAAACACCCTTAACCTATGTTCCTCTATCAAAGTAAGAGTCCAAGTTTCACAACCATACAGAACAACCGGTAATATAACTGTTTTATAAATTTTAACTTTCAGATTTTTTGACAGCAGACTAGATGACAAAAGCTTCTTAATCAAATAATAACACGCATTTCCCATATTTGTTCTGCGTTTAATTTTTTCCCGAGTGTCATTTATATTTGTTATTGTTGCTTCAAGATATTTAATTTTTTTCACTTCTTCATAGGATTAATTTCCAGTGTTTATATTTCCATTTCGTACTATGTTCTGGTCACGAGACATAATCATATAATTCGTCTTTTCGGGATTTACTTCCAAACCTATCTTGCTTCAAGTAAAATTTCCGTGTTTTCCCTAATAGTTTGTGGATTTTCTCCAAACATATTCACGGCATCCTCATAAACAAGCAGCTGATGTAACCCGTTCAATTTAAACCCTCTGTGTTATTCTAGATTTTCCTAATGGCATATTCTCGCTTTCAGATATAGTTGACATAAATCCATTTTAGTGAATTGCTGTATCCCGGTATTATTTTTATCAAAATTTGGGTCCCAGTTTTTTCTAACTAATCTCTAATTTATGTTCTTGCAGCAATGATATTTGTATATACAAAGAATGAAAATTAAGCATCAATCAGGGGAAAGAATCCAAATTTAACCATTAAAAAATGAAAAAAAAAAAATTAAAAACTTAATAAATTCAAGCAGAGGTACAGATACGGAAATATAATGTGGGTCGAGTCTTGGTACTAGTCCTCCTGAATGTAGGCAACAAGCTTCACAAGTAGCATACATTTACGCGCTCTTGTTTAATGCACATGCGCAATGCGTTGTATGTGGAACTTAGTAAAAATTTGGTGACTCGTTTTTTTTTCTCTGTCTGTACCATAAGTTTCAGATATTTTCATCAAGACTGCCGCGAACATATGTGTTAAAAACTAATATGTTGGTAGACATGTAGTAGAAGGAGAAGAAGACGTGTTTCTTTCTGTTTCATCCATTTGCGCCGCTTGTGTTACGAAACTTACAGAGTCCTCGACATTCCTCAAAAGTGGTAACCTGGATGATTCAAAATGTCTATAAATTAGTCAAACACGAAATTAAATCAGCATATCCATTCTAAGAACGTTATTAATGATTTCAATGCATGATGAAAGCATTGTGTGGCCTGTTATTTCACGGTAAGCGATCATTGTGTGCAGAGCTCTTTGCTCCAGAGTCGTGCGTGAAGACCGCTGTTACGACATTACGCTATCAGTCCAATGTGGATCATAAACATCGTAGCAATTATTCTTAATAACAACCTAATCTCCAGCTCTCTGACGAATTGACGTAACACTATCACTAACTGGTTGGAAGAAGAAGTGGCATATGCACTACCTCAACCTTTTGCACTGTGTTATACTGGGTGTTCAGTTCAAAATGTGTCATGGCTCGCTGTATGCCGTCATATGGCTAGCCGATGAGCCTAGAGAATTCAATCTTCTTACACTTCCGCAAAGGCGTATTACCTAAATGCGAGAGAAGTTGCCTAACAAGTACGGCGTTCATTCTGAAGATTACTTACCGATACGTACGGTAACGCCAGTAGTGGCAAGAATGTGAACTGTTTGGAAATACGTACTGTCGGGATATGGGGAGAGGGTTAAGACGATTACTTACGTATTTGTTGACATTAACTTCGACGGTCAACATGGACACGGAGCATTTGATTTGTGTTGTGGAAAGTTGCCGTACGCAACCGATGATAACAAATATCCTGCGTACGACTTGCCGGCACAAAACACAGTTCGAAAGAGGTTATGGTAGCACACAGACCGTACAGACCGCCATCTGTTGCTACGACGTTCAAGTTATACCGTACACGTTCTCAAGTTCAGATTGAAGAACGCCTTAAATAATAGGCAACTTCTCTGACATATAAGCTGAAACTCGCTTCAAATCGGTGACCCAACAACAGTGACGTCATGACACACTTTGAAATGAACACCCAGTATATAGAGAGTGGAAGATGTTTTTTAGTTGATAATTTAACGACGCTGTATCAACTGCTAGGTTATTTAGCGTCGATGGAATTGGTGGTAGCGAGATGGTATTTTGCGAGATGAGGCCGAGGATTCGCCATACATTACCTGACATTTACCTTACGACCGGATAAAACCTCGGAAAAAACCCAACCAGCTAAAGCGAGAATCGAACCCACGACTGAGTGCAATACCGTATCAGCAGAAAAGCGTCTTAGCCGACTGAGTTACGCCAGTGGCCAAGATGTTCAGTTGCTTACATCTTACTGCCCATTTCATGAACTTTTCATACCACAATTGTAATGCCAATTTTCTACCAAAATCGTAACATGTACAAAGTAACTGAGTTAGCACTGTCCTTTTAATAGCGAAAAAAGTGGTGGGCAACTTTCGGTGCTGGATCCCGGACTTATTTCACCGGCATTATCACCTCCATTTCATTCAGACGCTAAATAACCTAGATGTTGATACAGCGTCGTAAAATAACCCAATAAAAATAGCGAAAAATACACTTTGAAGTAGGTATTGTAATTTCCATACATAAATTACATAATTTAACTTGGAGACTTCAACGGTAGTATTGTACACGAACACTTCGAACAGAAGTTTGTGTCGATACTTCATTGATTGATACGTTTTAACCTGTAACTTCGTACGAATTACGATTTTGGTACAAAATTGGCGTATAATTGTGATGGGGGGAAGTGTACGAAATTGGCGTGAAGATTCAAGAGTTCGCAGGACGGTTCTCTGGTCGCACTATCGCATCAATCCACCGGAACTGCAAGCCACTGACTGGGAGCAGCGCTCCACCGAGGCGGTTACACTTTCCGCTCCGCTACTTCCCCTCTCTCCGACTTGCAACTCTTTCAGAAGATGGCACAGTCCATGGCAGTTCTCTGGCTTCATGTTGGCCAGCTCACGTTCACTTGTTCAGTCGCTCTTCTGTAAAGAAATTAAAAAAAACACACAACTCCGCGCTCACATATACATTACGAACTACATTCTCGCGCTACTGTAGATAAAGTGTTGGAATTGCACTTCATTGCCCTTCATATGCCTAAATAACGTACAGGTAACTTTTCAAAATTAATTACTTTCCAGGTCATTTATTACGAAACGATATATAGAGCAAAGCTTGGAACTGAATAAATGTCCAATCTTATTAATGAATTCCGTCATGTCTACTTAATTTGATAGCGTTATAGAATTGGTATTAATATTAAGTCAATAATAAGTAACTTGAGGGAACATTTCGTAAAAGTTAGCAATGACGAGTGTGTCATCTGTAAACATGTATTTCTCTTCCTCTTTCCACAAGCCATCAGTTCTGTCATTCAAGTCTTGTGACTAGGTATACACAATTTCTCGTTCAATGCGCCATAAATATTATTATCCGGTTACAACTGCAACTAGTGTAAGTCATCTTCGAAGACAAGGTTTTTACGCAGTTACGAAATTTTACTCAGCCGCAAACAGTTTCCATAATTAACCTAACGGTAACTGCCGAGTGAAAGGTGTCTGAGGAGATCAGGTCTTAGAAATTAAATTAAAATCGTGGATAGCCATCCAGTGTACGTGAGCACAATATTGATTCTGCAGCCAATTTTATCACATTCGCGTATTATTTTAACCAACAGTTCAAGGAATTTTATTTGTATTGTGAAATATTGCTTTAATACAAAGGTCCCATAATTTCATATAATAAATAACATATTTCACGTCATATTATATTATATTATATTATATTATATTATATTATATTATATTATATTATATTATATTATATTATACTGTATTATATTATACTATATTATATTATATTATATTATATTATATTATATTATATTATATTATACTATATTATATTATATTATATTATACTATATTATATTACACTATATTATATTATATTATATTATACTATATTATATTATATTATACTGTATTATATTATACTATATTATATTATATTATATTATATTATATTATATTATACTATATTATATTATATTATATTATATTATATTATATTATATTATACTGTATTATATTATATTATATTATATTATATTATATTATATTGTATTATATTATATTATATTATATTATATTATATTATATTATATTATATTATATTATATTATATTATATTATATTATATTATATTATATTATACTGTATTATATTATACTATATTATATTATATTATATTATATTATATTATACTATATTATATTATATTATATTATATTATATTATATTATATTATATTATATTATATTATATTATATTATATTATATTATATTATATTATATTATACTGTATTATATTATACTATATTATATTATATTATACTATATTATATTATATTATATTATATTATATTATATAATATTATATTATACTATATTATATTACACTATATTATATTATATTATATTATATTATATTATACTATATTATATTATATTACATCAAATCATATATCATATCATAGTGTTCTGCCCAAGGGCAGGTTTTTCACTGCAAACCCAGCATTCTCTAGTCTTTCCTATTTTCTGCCTTTCTTTTTGTCTCCTCATATGATCCATATATCTTAATTTTGTCTATCATTTGATATCTTCTTCTGCCCCGAACTCTTCTCCCGTTCACCATTCCTTCCATTGCATCCTTCAGTAGGCAGTTTCTTCTCAACCAGTGACCCAGCCAATTTCTTTTCCTCTTTCTGATCAGTTTCAGCATCATTCTTTCTTCATCCATTTTTTCCAACACAGCTACGTTTCTTATTCTGTCTGTCCATTCCACACGCTCCATTCTTCTCCATATCCACATTTCAAATGCTTCTAGTTGTTTCTCTTCACTTCGTCGTAATGTCCATGTTTGTGCCCCATACAGTGCTGAACTTCACACAAAACACTTCACTAGTCTCTTCCTTAATTCTTTTTCCAGAGGTCCGCAGAAGATGCTCCTTTTTTCTATTAAAAGGTTCCTTGGACATTCCTATCCTCCTTTTGACTTCCTGGCAGCAGCTCATGTTACTGCTTATAGTACACCCCAAGTATTTGAAGTTTTTCACTTGATATACTATCTCATTTAGAATTCGCAAGTTTACCTTCTTTTCTTCCTATGACCATGGTTCGTCTTGTTGGAATTTAGGTATTTTCATTCCGTACTGCTCACATCTGTCATTTAGCTTCAGTATCATATCATATCATATCATACCATACCATATCATATCATATCATATCATATCATATCATATCATACATGATATCATATCATACATGATATCATACCATATATCATATCATATATCATATCATATTATATCATATCATATCATATCATATCATATCATATCATCGTAGTAACAGAATTATAAACGTAAGTGGAGAAATTAGACATAAAAATAATTGCAGATTCTGTTGTCAGTTCAGAGAAAGAAAATGTAGATCTCTCAAGAACTGAGTGTAGAAAATTGACGAGTAAAGAATGTCACACCTTCATTGTAGACCCTCTCAGGAATACAAAGCCTGACTTGCAACATAACATTAAACAAATGTGCATGTAATATTTTCACTTATCAATGTATAGACAGATTTTTTCCGGTAAATAAACCTGCAATTACCATATGCAACAATCATACATATGTCACTAACCCGTCATATCATAACATCAGCAAATAAAAAAAGTGCAAATTGTTTCAAGTAGGCCTACATTCCATTCTCAGTTGAATGTGAAGAATTGAAGACATATTTGTGTGAGAATGATTCTTTTAGTCATAACACTATCTAGAGTTATTAATAAACACTTAAAGAAGTACATATCGGAATTAGATGTTGAATCTAATACAGTTATCTCTAAAACACAGGGGTCTGTTAGACTGTACATTTTTATAATAAAATTGTTCTGACTGTATTGAACATATCAAGTGGCGTAGACTGAGATATACCACATGTCATTCAAGTCCAGGTTACAGGATAAAATACACCCGAAAAAGAATTAATAATAATAATAATAATAATAATAATAATAATAATAATAATAATGTATGTATTTATTTACACTGCAAGTGGGCAAGCATCCGGTGGCAGTGGTATATACAATATTAACAATACACAATAAAATGATAACCAATACACAATAAAATTTACAATACACAATACAATTTTACAACACATATACAATTTTACACACAATACAATAATAATACACAATACAATTTAACACAATAATAATAAAACATAAAATAAAATACCTAATTTTACAATACAACCTACATAATTATCTATAGGTCCTACATAAGTTTCAATAGTCTTTCACTTTACTCTCATCTCATTCCCTGTAGTGGCACTATGACGCATTTCACTGACACTTTAGCACACATTTCACTGACACTCTGTAACACATTTCACTGACACTATAGAACACATTTCATTGACGCTATAAATTATCACTGATCGGAACTGTTCACTGCACTGTAAAACCATAACTTCACTGACTCACCTCGCAAACACTGACTCACTCAAATCATTTTAGGAATATACCATCAAATTTTGAATGAGTTAGACTTCAGAGTTCCAATTCAATAAACACTTTTAGGAGACTGATCATGAACTACAACTCTTCTTCGCGGGACTTCCAGAGAATCCATTTCCTTATAATTCTTGCAACGTAGTAGCAGTAATGTACACTTTTTGATCGCCAGTCGAGGACAATTTGTAAGTCATAAATCTGGACAAGTGATATTTGCATGATATTAGCGCATCTCTGGAACCTGAAATGGAGGAGATGGAATGGTATAGGTTAAGGTTGACAGCTGTTGAGTAATACAGACGTTACAAGATGGACAGTTTGGCACTGAAACTAGAAGATTGCAGAACGTGAAGCGGTGGATGAAAAGTAAAACATGTTTTCGGCCGTTTCTATGTTATGAAATATATTCCTCTTTCAATATGAATATATGCTGTAACACTGTGTATTAAGAAATAAATCATATAAGACTCTGGACAGTTCTTGAAGGCCTCTTCAGCTGATGGTATCTGTTATTTTTTTATTATTGTATTCGATATATTTTGCATCATCGTTACAGCTTTGTAGTGTGGAACGAGAAAAACATTATACAGGGTGTTCTGAGAAAAAGGTACCAATATTTTGAGAGGAAGTAGTGTGCATCAAAACAAGAAATAAAAGTCCTATAATCATGGGTACTAAAATTAATATCTTCTGAGAAATGAGCAAATGTTTACCATCATTGTAAGAGCAACATATCTTGCACTGTGAGCTCTTTGGCAAGAAACAAATGAGGAAACAGAATGCAGTCTTAAGCAGAAGACAGTACGTTAGAGCTCGTAATCGTACTATTGTACAGTAGTGGCAAAAAAAAAACCGGACCGACCCTTGTAGCTGATTTTAGAGCCTTGTTCACTCCAGAGCACGATATACTGGTAACTAAGACTTTTGTGGTTCGAATCCTGCCTGAGAAGAAAACTTTTTTTTTGTTTCTCATTCAAATTTATTTCCAATACTTCTCGATTGCAGCGATATTTTACTACTTAATTAACTTATTATTCCCAGAACATGAATTTTATCAGCAATCGAAAAGTTTTGGGAATAAATTTGAATGGGGAACAAAAAAACATTTCCTTCCCAGGCAGGATTCGAACCATGAAAGTCTTAGTTACCAGTCTATCGTGCTCTGGAGTGAACAAGGCTCTGAAATCAGCTACAATGGTCGGATCGGTTTTATTTGCCACTAATGTACATAAACTGATTCACATTGCAGTAGTTATTACAGTACCAGTCGGGTAATTCAGTTTCGGGCCATGTTTCCTGTAACAAAAATTAGCGAAGATATCAAATTTGTAAATGTACTGCCAAATGTGTGCATACGATTCATCTGCAATACTCGTAAATTTGACCATATAACACCTTCCCTCCAGTTACTTTCATGGGTGCGTCTGAAGGAACGAAGAACAATACATTCACTGTCTCTTCTATTTAGAATCATGCATACTTCTACTCCGAATTATCTCTTATCGCGCTTTCAATTTCTTACAACTCTTCGAAACCGACATCAAGCACTTCTTTCTATCCCTCATCATAGAACGTCTCTATACTCATCCTCCTACACTGTAGAAATACCTCGTCTCTGGAATTCGCTACCTAATGATGTCAGGGACTGCCGGACTTTATCACAATTCAAAATTATATTTGGAAAATTTTGTCTTGTTTAATGCTTTTTAGATATTGCTAGAAGTGTTGATTTGTGTTTTTTTTTACTCCAGATTAAAATCGCAAGTTTCTTGTTACGTTAGTTAATTAGGATACAATTAATTATACTTAATCACTCATTTAAAGTTTGTGTGACTGCAACCTGTGTATATTTTTGTGTGACTTTACTTCGTTTATAGTGTTTTTTTTTTCCTTTTTATTTCTGTTATTGTATTTGTATTCCTGGTGTTGTGGAAGAGAAGGCCTGATGGCCTTAACTACACCAGAATAAATAAATAAATAAATAAATGATATATACCATGTGTTTTTCTAGTTTTAAGACACTGGGATTTAACATTGTCATGAGAAACTTATATATAAGAACAATTCAGAAATAACATATCAGTTGATCATGTTTAGAAATTAGCAGGCTTTGATAATTTGTAAAACAAGAGAATATCTATATATATAATTTAAACTGGTAATGGAAATTACGGGATTTTAATAAATGAACCCTCATTTTGAAGCTTGGAACTCAAAGTTTTTCAGAAAAGTAGTAGTTTTCACTGAAATGTCAGTTTTTCAACATAATTTTCCTATTTTCCAAAATCGATCTGTCGTCAGTTTTGAGAACTAGCTAATTGTATTTCAGAATAAAACAAAACACATACTACAGTAAACAATATTACACGAAGGCCATGATCTGCAAGAATGCTGACATATTTAGAGCTGAAATTAAATTGGTTATTAAAAACTTAACTTACTAAAAATAATTTACTGGTTCGATTCTGTGGTGTGTAATTTTTGAGTACAGCTGTCTATTGGATATTAAAAACTACAAAACTTGAGGTGGTTTAATGACATTATTACCATTAGAAATGATATATTATTGTAGTTAATGCCATGAAGTGACTAATTTAAATTAATTATACATATTAATGCTATATTGATGATATGAAAGTGAAACTTTTGGAGTTAGGCTATATAAGTAGATGTAGAGAATAACTTAAATTAGATTTTGATTTCTATATTCTACTGAGTGGCGGCTATATAGTATATATAGTATATGTTACTGAAAGCTATAAAACTTGCGTAAGATAATAATATTATTAAAAATCAAATATTTTTATAATTATTAATCAAGTGGGTTGGGTTTTTTCATATATTTAATGGCGGTGTGGTGTAGATATTTTTATATCCGTGGTTCTCTTCAGTATTAGCTCGAGAGAATCTTTCATTATTATGAAAGCAAATAACTTTCAGAATGTCTGGTATTCTTTATCGAAAATAAATCTGAAAAATGTTTATTTGAACGTCTAATGAACTTATTTTGCAGCATTTGCTGCACAACCCACTAGTAATTTATGGTTGCTATGTAAAAGCGCGATGTTCTCTTGTTTTACGATAATGTCAAACTGCTAATTTCAAAACATGGCCGACTGATCAAGTTATTTCTTGATTGATTTTATACATACGTTTCTTATGGGCATGTTAAATCCTATTTCCTATGCCCAGGAAAAACAAAACACGGTATTTATATTTTCCATTTTTTATTCATCAGTACTTTCAGCTGATCTGATTATTGCTTTAAATTATTTGGCACACCGTACTCGTAGCCTATATATGCAGCGATATTCCGCTCCAGGCACGCTACTGCTTTTACTACCAAGCGAGGGCACCTACCTTGTTGCTTGTCCTGTGTCTTTCAAGCCATCCCACCTCCCTAATGTTCCGGGGCAGTGAACTGTTTCAGCCCCCTATTTAGCTCCAATTATGTCAGTTATTAATTGAAATAAATACATACTGTGTTGTTAAATGAAGAAAACACATGTGACGTGACGTGACATATTGCCTCTTGACAGATGTCAGGAAGCAGCTGTGATGGAGGTGGCTTGTGACAGGCGGTTGGGTTAGAGGGCGCGTGTCGAGCGCTTGGCCTGGGTAGTTGCATCAACTGCGTAGCTATATGTCTTCTTAGCTGATTTTCCTGAGTTTGCGAAAAAGACTATATTTTAATAATTACGCTATTTGACATCTACAGGTAGTGTAATGTAATATGTCGTGCAAGTCCTTATACAGAGGTGTGAAAATTATTAGAATAATCTTAATTTTAAAGGTTTTTTAATAGTTCCTTTACAAATATTAATTGAATTGATGAATATTGGTATATATTACTATACTAATGTAGGATATATTTACTACTAACAGTGCCGGAAAGCATTGTTGTACATTGGTATTTTTCTTATTTTATAATTGTTATGGGAATTCAGAAATTATTATATTATGTTGGCGGAATTGGAAACATAAAAAATTATATGCACAAAACAGATGTATACGTTCATTTGAACCTTCACAACAATGTAAACGCAAAGAACAATTTGTTTAAAGCATTTCTTAATTAATTTTTGATGTTTCCAATTCCGCCAACATAATATAATAATTTCTGGATTCCCATAACAATTGTAAAATAAGAAAAATACCAATGCACAACAATGCTTTCCGGCATTGTTAGTAGTAAATATATCCTACATCAGTATAGTAATATTATATACCAATATTCATCAATTCAATGAATATTTGTGAAGGAACTATTAAAAAACCTTTAAAATTAAGATTATTCTAATAATTTTCACACCTCTGTACGCCACAGATCCGAATTAATATCCAGGCTATACCAAATGGAATTTATGTTTCGTAAGGTGTGAAGGAACGAATGGAATAGTGAAATATTAGTGAATTATAGTGAACCGGTTATCAATAAAATGAAGCAACGAATTATCATCATCATCGTCATCATCATCATCATCATCATCATCGTCATCTTCATCAACATTCCACGTATTAGACCTAGTGATCTGTTACAGTCTCTATCCATTGTTTTTTTATGTCTTCCTAAGTTTCTGCGGCCTCTTGTATTGTATGATAGGATTCGTTTTGCAAGCGAGTATAGGGAAATCTGGCAATATGTTCTTTCCAGTTCAGTCTATATTGATTTGTGTGTTGAATAATTCGACCCTCACAAGTACTAACATTGTAATTCACTTTCTTACATTTTTCAGGAGATGAAAATGAAGTTTTAAAATGATCGTGTAAATTAATGTATACAGATATGTAGAGTAACAATAAGATTTTACATACAATTGGGGAGGTTTAGAGTTACAATGATAGTACAGGGAGAAAAAGAAACAATTTAAGACCATATTAACTAGGACAACTCAAAACCATAAAAAGTTGAGTTACAATGTTAGTACTTGGGAGGGTCGAATTTAGTATATTTCTAATACTTTGAGTATGTCCTAATGCTTTCTGTGGTCAAGTAGGGAATAACCAGCTGTTCTTTTCAGGAACGTCATTACCGCCGCATTTAGTCTGATTTCATCTGTGTTCAACAGATTTGGCAATAGTAATGAATTAATGAAGTTATAATTAAACAATAAGTTCATAAAGCTATGAATAGAACAAATTAACGAAGCAAGGAATGGATAAAGCAATAAATTAATGAAATTAAGAACTAACCAACAATGAATGAATGAATGAATGAATGAATGAATGAATGAATGAATGAATGAATGAATGAATGAATGAATGAATGAATGGATAAAGCAAAGAAACAACTCAAGCAATATGTGCATAAAACAAAAAATTAATAAAACAATAAATAGGCGTAGATAAAGAAACATATTAATGAAGCAGTGAATAAATTAGGAAATTAATTAAGCAATGAAATAATGAAGTTACAATAATGTATAAAATAAAAAAATTAATGTACCTATAAATGAAATTAAGTTAATGAAACAGTGAATTAAGCAATGAAATAATGAAGCAGTGGTTCGATAAATGAACACGTTAATGAAATAATGAATGTTGAAGTCACAGATTAATGCAACAATGAATGAATGGAATGATTCGATAAAGCAACAAATCAATAAAACAATGAATTAAGCAATGAAATAATGAAGCAGTGGTTGGATAAATGAACACGTTAATGAAATAATGAATGTTGAAGTCACAGATTAATGCAACATTGAATGAATGGAATGATTCGATAAAGCAACAAATCAATAAAACAATGAATTAAGCAATGAAATAATGAAGTTACAATAATGTATAAAATAAAAAAAATAATGTACCTATAAATGAAATTAAGTTAATGAAACAGTGAATTAAGCAATGAAATAATGAAGCAGTGGTTCGATAAATGAACACGTTAATGAAATAATGAATGTTGAAGTCACAGATTAATGCAACAATGAATGAATGGAATGATTCGATAAAGCAACAAATCAATAAAACAATGAATTAAGCAATGAAATAATGGAGAAGTGGTTGGATAAATGAATACGTTAATGAAGTAATGAATGTCGAAGTCACAGATTAATGCAACAATGAATGAATGGAATGATTCGATAAAGCAACAAATCAATAAAACAATGAATTAAGCAATGAAATAATGAAGCAGTGGTTCGATAAATGAACACGTTAATGAAGTAATGAATGTCGAAGTCACAGATTAATGCAACAATGAATGAATGGAATGATTCGATAAAGCAACAAATTAATAAAACAATGAATTAAGCAATGGAATAATGAAGCTATAATAATGGATAAAATCAAGAAATTAATGCACTTATAAATGAAGCAATAAGTTAATGAAACGTTGAATGAAGGAGTGAAGTAAAGAAGGAGTGATCGGATGAATGAACAAGTTAATGAAACAATGAACGTCGAAGTCACAAATTAATGCAACAATGAATTAGCGAAGCAATGAATGGATGATGAACCAATGGATGAATGAACAACAAATTAATGAAGAAGTTAATTATTGAAGGATTAACTATATTAAGAATTGAAGTAACAAATTAATGTAGCTATGAATTAATGAAACATGCAATGAATGGAGTGATAAGTCAATGCAAAATTAGTAAATTCAGCTATTAATGAATTAAAATGGTTGAATGAAATAGTGAGTAAATGGATTAGTGAATGAAGCACTGAGTAGCTTAATGAATTGAGAAACCGAGTAATGGATGAACGAGTGTAGTAATGAAGGAATTGATGGCTGGGCGAATTAATGACTAGATGAATAGATAAATTAAACATGAGTGAATGGATTCTTGGATGGACTGAAGTATAATTGATTGATTGGATGTATAAATGAGTGAATGAATATGAGCGAGTAGATGTTTGAATAAGTAAAAGGTTAATTCAAATTCATTAATCCAACTATTATTGTATGAAATAAAGGATAAGAGGTACAGCCTGATAATAGAGGTACATATCAGCCAGAACCTCAATCAGAGGTAGTATTTAATATTAATCCTTTAAATTAAGCAGAAGTGAAGGAACGCTTGACAAATCGCCGAAGAGAAAGTTAACCGTCAAGAAGTGGTTGCACACAACTCATTTGACACAAGGCAAAGTAAATTATCGTTTTTTAGTTACTAAAAATGTTGTAATGATAAATTGTGTGATATTTGCAAGGCAGTCTCAAATCCTAGAATTCTCTCAATACTGCAGGGTTAGCAGTAAACACATTATGACGACATTGTTTTTTTCTTGTACTTTCACAGCCTTTAATGTTACGATTTTTTTTAATATTAATAATTGTATTTTATTGTGTGTGTTTATATCTTCCTTGCAAGGTATACAGAATGTAAAATAGATCAGGATAATGTAGTTTGGATTAATTTACATCGATTTAACCAGATCTACTCGTACCTATGTTGGAAGTCTAACGGTTGGGGAAAAATACTGGAACAACATGCGGTTCCGTGTATGATATTTGACGTGTTACACCAAACCTTTTGCACGCGGCAGCATCTGAGCACCGCTACTCCAGAGCAACACACGCAACTGAATACACGTTCACTTGGTATTTAATTTGTATATTCGCATAATGAATATGCAGACATGCTTTTTCTTTGTAGATCAATCAAGCAGTCATGGTGTTCTGCCAAAGAGCAAGTCTTTCATTGCAAACCCACCATTCTCCAATCTTTCCTATTCTGCCTTCCTCTTATTTTCACATATGATCCATATATCTTAATGTCGTCTATTACCTGATATCTTCTTCTGTCCCGAACTCTTTTCCCGTTCACCATTCCTTCCAGTGTATCCTTCAGAAGGCAGTTTCTTCTCAATCAGTGACCCAGCCATTTTTTTCCTTTTCTTGATCACTTTCAGCATCTTTCTTCAGCCACTCTTTCCAACACAACTTCGTTTCTTATTGTCTGTCCATTTCACACGCTCCATTCTTCTCCATATCCACATTTCAAGTGTTTCTAGTCACTTCACTTCTCTTCTCTTCATCGTAATGTCTATGTTATTTTGTGATGGCAATGCCTTAGCTGCTGTTGAGGAATACAGACGACGTTTTCCCAATCGAATGGTTCCGTCTGTAGTCGCGAAGCTGTTATTCCCGGCGTGATTCCTCCTCTTTGCTTACGTCTTAGGAAGTAAAAGCTCTATAAAGTCTTGGTAGGTAGTATCGTTCGCCATTTTTGTTCTTTCGTTGCCGAGCTACCAGACGAGGAATCTATTTGCCACACCGTTAAACATTATCATGTCGTAGCTCCTATGATAATAAATCAAACGCACTGTAATTCAGCAAATAATTGAGCGGCAAATAACGTCCTCGTGTGCTTTCTGCGAACGCCAACGAAAGAGCCAAAATGGCGGGCGATTATATTAAGTATTTATCGAGCCTTAGGAAATGCATCACGTCTTCACCAGCGAATCACAAGACGCATACGTTTAAATGTAGCCGACCTGTAACGTGATTGGCTGCCGAAAATTAGAGCGACGGGACTATAGCTGTGTGTTTTCTTGTGCTTACTGGATGTTATCTGAAACTGAAAAGCTATCAAGTGTTTCATTTAGGCCGGAAAGAGAACTGGTTCCAGTAGGTACCTGTTATGAATTTACAATTCATGGAATCCATACGAAGAGCAAACTAGTAATTTGTCTTATGTAATTATTTTATTTTCTTACTGAGATTTTAGTTAATTATGAAATATACTTATTCCAGCAACACAAGATGCAGCATTTTCAATAAATTTATGTACCATACTGTTCTAAGACTTAGAAGTATGTCTATTATAATGCCTTTCTCGATTTAAAAGTTCGCCTATCAATAACTTTCCAACCGTTACATTTTGGACATAGATATATCATTTTAAATCGATGTAGATTAACCCAAACTACATTACCCTGAAGTATTTTACATTCCTTCTGAGACACCCTGTATAAATGAAGAAGTGTACTTTAAAATTCATGTGGATTGAAAGTGTCAAAATGTATGCATTCATTTATTTTACGATGTGTGTGTGCAATTATACAGCGGACATTAATTCAAGGAACCTTAACACGTAACTTAAAGTACACCAGCTGCATGTCACGTTTAGAAGGCGCTGGAACTAGGAGTGGCAGCATGTGAAATGTGCATCTACTGTATATAAACGCCAGCCTGTCAGTTCCGAAGTCATTTTGTACTCAAATATTTGAACTTCTCAACATCAGAACAAACACCAGAAGTCAGAGCGTCTGCTTCAGATGTAAACACGTGTCAGTGACGTCAGACAAGACACGAAGTGAACCGCACAGAAACGTTGCCGGTGGTTTCTTACTGACGTTTCAATTAGAAGTGGGGTGGGGGAGGAAATAACTAAACAATTCTTTTGGAAGTGTATCGCCAATGGAGCAGTTATGGAAAATAACAGACGCTCGAAATCCTGTGCCAGAGATAACAGTTGTCAACAGACAGGAGTCCACATCTGTGGAGTAACGGTCAGCGCATCTGGCCGCGAAACCAGGTGGCCCGGGTTCGATTCCCGGTCGAGGCAAGTTAAGGCTGGTTCACAATAAACCAGGAACGGGAACGACAACGAGAACGAGAACGGAATTAATGTTAAAATAATTGTATTTAAGTGTGAGCATTCACAATAGTTAAGTGTGAATGCTCACATTTAAATGCAATTATTTTAACAATATTTCAGTTCTCGATCTTGTTGTCGTTTCCATTCCCGGTTTATTGTGAACCAGCCTTTATCTGGTTGAGGTTTTTTTCCGCGGTTTTCCCTCAACCCAATATGAGCAAATGCTGGGTAACTTTCGGTGCTGGACCCCGGACTCATTTCACCGGCATTATCACCTTCATCTCATTCAGACGCTAAATAACCTAAGATGTTGATAAAGCGTCGTAAAATAATCTACTCAACAGACAGGAATTTCAATTACTGGAACTCGAATATGGTTCCGTATGTTCTTTCTGATTGTAACGATTTCCACCAGAATATTCTCTTCGGCATTGTTGTCAGACTAACATATCCTAAATCTACATAAGTAACAATGAAACTCTACTAAATGAAGGGTTCAGAACCATAGTGGGCCAAGCGCCATATACCAAAAACGAAGAAAACAAGGATTAAAATTAAGTGCTTACCATAATTCAATGAAACATACAGCAAGTAATATAAAGTATACACATTAAAACTAAATGATATGTCAATCTTCATTAAACTATGGTGTTCAGTTAACTTTAAACCTTTCTTTCTCCGTTTTTAATAAATGGCGCTTGGCCCACTATGACTCTCAACCTTTCAAATTTCCATCATATTTGTAAATTTTGTCTGTACTGTGTGAATTCGGAATGAGGCAATGGAACATGTCGGCAACTTCAAATACTTGGGGTGTAGGCCTATTATAAGCAGTAGCATGAACTGCTGCCAGGAAGTCAAAAGGAGGATAGCAATGACCAAGGAAGCTTTTAATAGAAAAAAGCGTCTTCTGCGGACCTCTGGAAAAAGAACTAAGAAAGAGACTAGTGAAGTGCTTTGTGTGGAGTGTGGCATTTATGAATTGGAAACATGGGCATTACGACGAAGTGAAGAGAAACGACTAGAAGCATTTGAAATGTGGATATGGAGAAGAATGGAACGTATAAAATGGACAGACAGAATAAGAAATGAAGCTGTGTTCGAAAGAGTGGATGAAGAAAGAATAATGTTGAAACTGATCAGGAAGAGGAAAATGAATTGGTGGGGTCACTGGCTGAGAAGAAACTGCCTACTGAAGGATGAACTGGAAGGAATGGTGAACGGAAGAAATGTTGGGGACAGAAGAATATATCAGATGATGGCAACATTAAGTTATGTGGTTCATATGCGGAGATGAAGAGGAAGTCGGAAAAGTGAAAAGATTGGATAATATTGGGTTTGCAGTGAATTATCTTAATGAAATATCTTCACCATGTAACAATTTGTTTAAATTGATGTTAGTTTCCTTTATAATTCTTTCTGAAACTATTAACTGACGTAAAATGGATAATGTAGGTGATACCAAGAAACCTTGTCTGACTTTCTACTAATTTATATCACATTTGCAGTTTTCATTATCACATCTGTTTACTGTCTATTTAAACATTACGATCTCACTAACTGACTTCCTTGCCAGGTTTGTCAAGAAATATCTGCTTAGTGAATTGTTTCAAGAACACATCTGAAAGTAGACAAAGTCTATCTAACAAAATGACATTTCTTTATCATAATATGAAATCCCGGACGATGATGCAGCACATGTATTGTGGAGGTGACAACACGAGGCTCTGTGGCAACGTTCTTAGAAATGCGGGTTCCATACTTATTGTTATTAGAATTTCGAAAGGCAGCAAGCAACTTTAACTACTTTAAGTTCGTGATATCGTTTGTATCACTTGTAAGTGAAAATGCGCACCTTTGTTACCACTTGTCGTTATTTCTAAGAATTGTCACGTAGTTTTTCTTATTTACGTCGTTTAATTTCCACTTTGTCGCGTTTATTATCCCCGGCCAGTCTGAGGGCACCGGATCAAATGACAAGGAAGCGATAAAAGTAGAACATTGAGAACGTCATTGTTTGCGTTTTAGTAGCAAAAGCAGCAGCAAAGGTTTTATTTAATCTGGTACAGTTAAGGGCACAGGTTCTTCTCTAACATTTACCCAGGAATAAAACTTTAATACATAAAACATTGAAACTATACTAAATAAAGTACTCTATAAATTGAAAGAGTTTATCGTAATATAATATACCCATAAATAAGAAAATAGGGAGCATAATAAAACGTAAACAGTATGTCGAAATGAGTGATACATATACAATGTATAAAATATGAAACAATAATAATAAAAGATAATATCGTACAGAGCATAAAATGAACATAATTTTTAGGTACAAAGAAATATAAAAATTAAGATAATAGGTAGCTCGAGTTCTCAAGTGATAAGCATTATAGGGAAAAATAAGAAAAATAAAAAAATAAAAAAATTACTAGAATATCTAAATGTAAAGGATACATGGAAACAAATATAATAATAATAATAATAATAATAATAATAATAATAATAATAATAATAATAATTTATTTATTTATTTATTTATTTATTTATTTATTTATTTATTTATTTATTATTAATATTTGTGTGCTGAACAACAGCCAGAGGCCAATTATAGTTCAGCACAATACACAAACAGAAGATACAAAGGTGCAAAACAAAAATAAATAATATCTTAAACAACAAAAACATACATGAATAAAATTGAGTACAAACAGTAAAAACTAATAATCAAAACGAAACTAAACCTTAAAAGGATCTAAATTGTGCCCATGCAAATTGGCATATTTTATGCATCTACAGACTGGAGAAAGTGATTTTGAATTTCGGTTATAAAAATTTTTTTGAAATCTTAAACCTTTTGTAGGAATACGAAGGCTGATATTGTTTATGATAGACTCACAATCAATATCACCCTTGATAACTTTGCAAAAAAATTGATAATCAAGATTTAGACGTCTAGCATAAAGGCTACAACAGTTAAAATATTTACAGGTAATATCATAGTTAAAGTCAGTGGAATTGGGTATATATCGAAAAGCACATAAGGAAATAAATTTTCTTTGAATATTTTCCAATTTAACCGAATCGGTTGAAGTAATGGAATTCCAGGCTACAGATGCATATTCCAGTTTAGAGCGAACCAAAGTAAAGTATAGAATTAATAGTGACTCAGGAGTAGAAAAAGAATAGGTTATAGACCTTATTAAACCAAGCATTCTTATTGAACATGATCGTGAAAGTATAATTTAGAATCGAGTAGTACGCCAAGATCTTTTATAGAATTTTTCCTAATAATACAGGCGTTATTAAGAGATTAATTAAATTTTATGGAAGTAATTTTTCGAGAGTACGAAATGACAAAAGTTTTTGTTTCATTAATTTTCATTCCATTAATGTCAGACCAAAGTTCAATGGAGTTAATATCATTTTGAAGAGTTTGACAATCGGCAGAACTATTTATTGAGCGAAAGATTTTGAGATCATCAGCAAATAACAGGTAGTTTGAACTTATTCTTTTACATATGTCATCAATAAATAATAAAAATAATAGAGGGCCCAATGTAGATCCTTGGGGAACTCCGCATAAACAATTAAATGGGTCCGAGAGAGAATCACCAAGACGAACACAACATTGTCTATTAGTTAAATAGTTTTCAAACCAGCTCACGTAGTTAGAAGAGAGACCAAAGTTTTTTAATTTATTTATCAGAATATTGTGAGGTACAACATCAAACGCTTTGCTAAAGTCGATATAAATTGAGTCAATTTGACCTTGGGTTTCAACAACAGGCATAACAAGATTAAGGTAGGATACTAAGTTCGTAGTTGTTGATTTACCTTTAGTAAAACCATGTTGTGCTGAATAATAATAATAATAATAATAATGATAATAATAATAATAATAATAATAATAATAATAATAATAATAATACTTTATTGCCAGAACAAAGATACATAGGTATTGATTTTTTATATATAAGAACTCTCTAGCACCCCCAGAAAGAGTAAGTTACATACTCGTGCTCAGAGGGCATTCCACGTAATGTTAAGGCATTTTATTGAATAACAGAGTAAAACGCAATAAAAGAAAAAGAACAAGAAAAAACACATCACAATAATTTAACTTTAAATTTTCTCTGTTAACAGCAATTTAATAGATTTTTTTAAATAAGGAACATTAGCAAATTGTATGTTTGGGATTTTTGCTGTTATCTTGTTATAAAGCCTTGGACCGAAGTTGCTACTGTGATTGTATACTACAGTTGTGGTACATTTAGGTTCTGTCAAGCATATGTTGTCTGATCTTTTGGTTTTATATTTATGTGAATATAAATTAAATATGTTTTGATGTTCAATTAAATATGACATGACTTGGCATGACTTGGTAGTTTGCCAAGTCGTCATGAGGTAATTTTCTGACAAATTTAAGGGGTTATATACATCGTTCCCCTTTAAAACTATTTACGTTTTATAAATTTTATTACTACATATACTTAAGCCCTATTTTGATCAAATTTTATATGCATAATGTCTGATTTGTAAAAACTGCTATTATTCCCAAGGTTTTTAATATCTCTCAGTAATTCTTTTTTGTCTGAGAAGAAACGTTCACTTTAACAAGTCCTAGCTCAGAGGTTAGAATATCTGCACTGCAGGAGGAAGAAACAAAACACTATGATTGAATGAATATATTTAAATTTTTAAGAAATGTTTGAATTTTTTTAATTTCTGGTAAAGATATGTTAAAGATTGCGCTACAGCTTGTTGATCTTACTGAGAGAAAGGGTCATGCAATTGTCTAAAAAAAAAAATTTGTGGAAGGTATAATGTATACAGTTTTGAAAAATGCAGTTTGGAGAAAATAAGCTGGTATTGTATTTGTATGGCAGGAGATTTTAATGCGTAACTTGATCGACTTTATAGGTATCTTAAAATTTCTTTCACACATATAAGGTTAAGAGTTTATATTAAATTACTATCAGAAAAGTAAAATTTTTTTTTTATCCTCGAAGGTGTATGTTTGACAAAATTAACAATATACTTACAGATTTCTGACTGATATTGTGTTTGTATGGCAGGAGATTTTAATGCTTAACTTGGTTTATTTTATAGATATATTAAAATTTCTTCCAAAGCATAAAGATAAGGGTTTATGTTAAATTACTGTAAGAAAAATTAAGAATATAATTTTTGTCTTCGAAAGTGTATGTTTGCAAAATGAACAATATATTGTACTTATAGATTTCTGACTGGTATTGTGTTTGTATGGCAGGAGATTTTAATGCTTAAATTGGTCGATTTTTATAGATACTCGTATGTCTTGAAATTTCTTCCAAAGACATAAAGCTAAGAATTCATATCAAATAAGCACAAGAAAAATTAAAATTAATTTTTTGGTTCCTAATTGGTGTAAGTACTCGCTTAAAAGATATGTTTCGGCCCTTGAATTCAGAGAATTCCAGTGACAAGAAATAGCAACAGTGAAGGATGAGGAATAGAGACGCTGTGTGGCTTGATTTCGATTTGGTAAAAGCGTTCGGCGGCATTCGTGCGTAATATCTCGCCGTTCAGTCAACACGTGATTAGCCAAAGTGAGCTCCCGCCATCAGTGGAACAATGGGCAACACAGGTCACGGCGGGTTGCATAACTTCCAGGGGTGTGTCCGGACTCTGACCGGCGGATTGTGGCCCGCCTAAACAATTGGAACAGATCTCCCGCTCAAGATCGTGCTCTCATGAGCCATGTGCTTTCAGACGGCGGCGTATAAATCCTTAGAATTATCCAACAGGTCAGTTGGTTTGAACCTTTCTCTACCAGAGGTCAGGTTTGTTATGTAGCGAAACAATTGGAGGTCGTTCATAGCATAAATACTTAACTGAACGTTGCAGCATGTGCATCTAATTTACATGTAGTGAGTTTAGCTTTCCTGTACCGCTCGAGTTATCATTCTGTCTGCAAGGAAATCGCTCAAGCCTATGCACAAGGGTGCGGCATTTGAGGACGTTATTATTTTCATAAAAGCGCCTATAGCTTTCTCGTTACAGTTCATGCTTAAAGGAAAAATATTGTGATTCACCAAAACATTTTACGAGTGTTTCGATGTTTGACTTAAAACACGTTTTCGTCATCTTTGACACAAGAAATGTGTAAAAACGATATTTCAATCGTGAAAAAGAAAATCAGTGTGCTTTCCTTTGTTATTTATAATATTGAAGGAATTTGAAGAATTAAATAAGCTGACTATTCATATAATTTTGAATTTGTGTAGTATGGTTGTGTATTTTTTTTTTTTCAAAATTCTTGGCTTAAACTTATACATGGCGGATCAAAAGTCACTTTCCCTAATATTTGTTCTTACGTTTCTTACCTGTTCACATATACAAATGTCATAACTTGAATAAACAAACAGCTGGTATATTAAGTGGTGGATTCATAACCATATTAGTGCGTCAGTTGTTTTTCCGATGTCATGTTTTGTTATCTATCTATCTATCTATCTATCTATCTATCTATCTATCTATCTATCTATCTATCTATCTATCTATCTATCTATCTATCTATCTATCTATCTATCTATCTATCTATCTATCTATCTATCTATCTATCTATCTATCTATCTATCTATCTATCTATCTATCTATCTATCTATCTATCTATCTATCTATCTATCTATCTATCTATCTATCTATCTATCTATCTATCTATCTATCTATCTATCTATCTATCTATCTATCTATCTATCTATCTATCTATCTATCTATCTATCTATCTATCTATCTATCTATCTATCTATCTATCTATCTATCTATCTATCTATCTATCTATCTATCTATCTATCTATCTATCTATCTATCTATCTATCTATCTATCTATCTATCTATCTATCTATCTATCTATCTATCTATCTATCTATCTATCTATCTATCTATCTATCTATCTATCTATCTATCTATCTATCTATCTATCTATCTATCTATCTATCTATCTATCTATCTATCTATCTATCTATCTATCTATCTATCTATCTATCTATCTATCTATCTATCTATCTATCTATCTATCTATCTATCTCTATCTATCTATCTATCTATCTATCTATCTATCTATCTATCTATCTATCTATCTATCTATCTATCTATCTATCTATCTATCTATCTATCTATCTATCTATATCTATCTATATCTATCTATCTATCTTTCTATCTATCTATCTATCTATCTATCTATCTATCTATCTATCTATCTATCTATCTATCTATCTATCTATCTATCTATCTATCTATCTCTATCTATCTATCTATCTCTATCTATCTATCTATCTCTATCTATCTATCTATCTCTATCTATCTATCTATCTATCTATCTATCTATCTATCTATCTATCTATCTATCTATCTATCTATCTATCTATCTATCTATCTATCTATCTATCTATCTATATCTATCTATATCTATCTATCTATCTATCTATCTATCTATCTATCTATCTATCTATCTATCTATCTATCTATCTATCTATCTATCTATCTATCTATCTATCTATCTATCTATCTATCTATCTATCTATCTACCTACCTACCTACCTACCTCTCTACCTATCTACCTATCTACCTATCTATCTATCTATCTATCTATCTATCTATCTATCTATCTATCTATCTATCTATCTATCTATCTATCTATCTATCTATCTATCTATCTATCTATCTATCTATCTATCTATCTATCTATCTATCTATCTACCTGTCTGTCTGTCTGTCTACCTATTTATGTACTCATTTATCTATTTATTTATCTATTTATTTTCCCTCTTCAATCCTGATTCCTTAAGCTAAAGTAAGGGACATAAAAATTGAGAAACTGAGATGTCCACTCAAAACCATTAAAACATGTATTTAAACTGATTATATACATGGTTAAGCTAAAAAATGCTTAAATATGCATTATGCATGTTTTTATCCCCAAAAAGGCCAAAACATGCAAATATGCACGGGAAGAGTACACACATATGGAACCGGAAAGTAATGAAATGATTAAGTACTAAGTTTCAGCTGTGTTCTATGTTCCTATAAAAACATGCACTTGCATGAAATTCTCATCTCTAATTAGCATCATCATCATCATCATCATCATCATCATCTTCACTTACAGTCTTACTAATAAACCGTATAGTTCTTATACTAGACTTATGCAGAGTTGAGACAGAAAACGTTACTAATAAACCATGCAGAAGCGATGGACGTATAAACAGCCTGTAATTATACAATGGGAATTGCTTTGCAGTAGTTATATACACGAAACCCCTTGTTTAAGCGTTGTATATAGGGAAAAAATGGCCGCCCCTCTAACAGCTGTTCGTATCGACTGTCATTTTATGATGATGGTTGCCTAGTAACCAAAGAAGAACAAACCAAAGAGCACAGAATAATTAGAATAATATTACTGTAGCTTGTACTCTTTGACCAAAATGTAGTGTGGTAATCGATTAGAGCCAGTTGTACTATCGATACTTAACACGCCACACTAGAGCGCTCTACCGGATGCAATAGAGAACCTCAGATATTCTATTATCTTTCGTAACGAAGTAATGACGAAACTATGACGTAGCTGTGTAACAGTTATACTGTTATACACGACGTATGTAGTGATTATTAGTAAGGAATTTACACACGACTTATAAACGAGCTACTCATTGTATAAGTATAAGACAGTTAAACGTCTGTATATAGAGTTTTTATTAGTAAGACCGTTAGTGGATTAGGCTATATTTATGTCGTCTCCAGAAATCATTTCTCAGATCCTCCGCATAGCAATCGTGCACATAATTTAGAATTAATCCAAGTCAGAAATTCTATCCATTACGACAGTTCCTCGGTGTTAGGTACTGAAATGAGCAAGGTTTTGTCGAGATTTCGAAATCCCATTTGTTTTAAGCGGAAAGCAGTGTGGGATTGCGCCAATAACTGAAGTGCATAACAAAAGTGAGAGACGCCAAGGTTGACCTTCTCATTGTTTTCACTTTTACTGCTCCGCATTGTCCGTCTTGACAGTAACGGGGTATTGATGGACGCTTTTGCAATTAAGATCTTTCAGTGATTCGAGATAATTTAAATACTCCTTTTAAAACAGAGCGCTTACATATTTAGCGTGACAAGGTAAATGCTTTATGTGTGAATGTTAATTCACTGAAATGTTCAAGGAGAAGAAAAGATCAGACATATGCCCACGTGCATCAACGTCGGTTAGTGTAACCATCGGTTAAAATTGTGACCTAATCCCCGATTAAGCATTTTTACGGTGGATCGACCTCGGTTACGACTTAAATAGGAAGTTAACCACAGTAATCTCTAACCGGCCAAATATGAGCGGTTAAAGGAGATAACCAGCGATTAGTAGAGCAAGTAAAGCAAAATGGCGGCCATAACCACAGGTGATTATTTCGAAGACGATTATTATTGTGCAGTACTTGAATTACTTAGATAGAGCCTGAGCGTGAAGGTTCTTTACTGGAAAGAGAGAATTCTTACGAGGAATTAGGTGACAGAAAATTTCAGGAGGGATTTCGTTTATCAAAATCTACAAATGGATCAATTGAAATAACACAAGAACAATCATATTTCTCCTACGGATCGGCTGCTTATATTACGATTCTATGTAACTATTATTTTCTGTATTTTAAGAGGGAATACTCGAATACCGGTATCTCTTTCTCTATGTCACTGGCTGAACAAAGAGATTCCCTGGTGTAGTCCAAGATCGTACACACATTCCTACCAATTTTCTACATCCTTTTCCTTTATGGATATTCCATCTTTTTTATATAATAGGCCTACATTTAAATCTAGTAATTAAGTCTATCGATACTTCATCCTAACATTGGGATATAATCATTTTTGGATTCAATTTTCCATTTTGTACGATTTTAACCTAAAAGTACTGAAAAACAAAGAAATGGAACTCACAAATATAACAGCACCCAAAGGCAAACAAATGCAACGCGAAAATGTAGGATACGTTCATTTCGATGTAGAACACAGTGAGCGCAATCGTTTTTAGACGTTGACTATTATCTTTGCAGCGGTATGGATGCTTTCCTTTAGTCATTTTGTAGAAACAATGTACCATCATAGACTTTACTCTGGTTAAATGTGTCAGCTAGCCATGTTTTAGTAATCGGTGATTATGAATGGTGCACATAAATTACATTTTAACCACGGCTACTGTTTAACCATCGTTTCGTAATCTATGATTACTGCGTTTTTAATCAATGTTGATGCACTTCGCCAATAAACACGTTCGTGATACTTTACAACCTTAATTACAGTTTAATAAGAATTGCGTTGTAACCTCTAAGTGTCTAACCTGTGGATACAAATAATGTAATAAGAGTGACGTTAGGGGAAATCTCTTATGCGTCTTTTAGAATATTTTCTAAATGTTGACCAATTTTCTTATCACATCCGCAAAGATTTTCTTTAACTGTATGCTGAAACATTTGTGCAAATGTCTGTAAATTGCCTCGTCGTGTACCGAAATATGTCGTTTTAATACTTTCACCAAATTCATATGCTAAAAAGTTAGAGCTGTAAGTCGTGCGCTCTAAAACTTTCTAATACTTTCGATTTAGAGTGTCTTGGAAGCTATTCGAGATTTGAGAAGCATTACTAATGCCCACGTGCATCAACGTCGGTTAGTGTAACCACCAGTTAAAATTGTCATCTAACCTCTGGTTAAGCATTTTTACAGTGGATCGACCTCGGTTACGACTTAAATAGGAGGTTAACCACAGTAATCTATAACCGGCCATTTTCGAGCGGTTAAAGGAGATAACCAGTGATTAGTAGAGCAAGTAAAGCAAAATGGCGGCCAGAGCCACAGATGTTTACTTCGAAGACGATTATTATTGTACAGTACTTGAATTACTTGGATAGAGCGTGGGCGTGAAGTTTCTTTAGTGGAAAGAGAGAATCTTTACGAGGAATTAGGTGACAGAAAATTTCAGGAGGGATTTTCTTTATCAAAATCTACAAATGGCTCATTTGCAATAACTCAAAAACCAGTCATATTTCTTCTCTTGATCAGCTCCTTATGTTAAGATTCTATGTAACTGTTATTTTCTGTATTTTAAGAGGGAATACTTGAATATCTCTTTCTCTGTCACTGGCTGAACAAAGAGAGGTTATGGATAGATCTTAGGATAATGAACAGTAACCTGGTGTAAATGGGATCTTGGGTCGTACACACATTTCTACTAATCTTCTGCATCCTTTTCCTTTATGGATATTCTTTCTTTATTATATAATATATTTAAATCTATTAAGTAAGTCTATCGATACTTAACCTCATATTGGGATATAATCATTTTTGCATTCAATTTTCTATTTTGTACGATTTTAACCTAACAGCAATGAAAAACAAAGAAATGCAACTCGCAAATATAACAGCGCCCAAAGGCTAACAAATGCAACGCGAAAATGTAGGACATGTTCACTTCGATGTAGAACGGAGTGAGCGCAGTCGTTTTTAGATGTTGACTATTATCTTTGCTGTGGTATGAATGCTTTCCTTTAGTCATTTTGTAGAAACAGTGTACCATCATAGACTTTGCTCTGGTTAAATGAAGTGTCAGCTAACTATGTTTAAGTAATCGGTGATTATGAATGGTGCACAGAAATTACATTTTAATCACGGTTACTGTTTAACCGTCGTTTCGTAATCTATGATTACTGCGTTTTTAACCGATGTTGATGCACTTCGCCATAAAAAGAGTAACGTTTTCAATATGTTTCTGTTTTTACTTAATCATTATATGACGTACAAAAAAAACATATATTGCTAAAAAAATCTATGTTTAGATATTTATAGTAAAATATTTTCCAGTGGAAAACAATCCAAGACGCTTTATCAACATCTCAAGTTATTTAGCGTCTGAATGAGATGGTGATAATGCCGGTGAAATGAGTCCGGGATCCAGCACCGAAAGTTACCCAGCATTTGCTCGTATTGGGTTGAGGGAAAACCCCGTTTCGCGGCCAGACGCGGTAGCCGTTACTCCACAGATGTGGACTATAAAGTATCGATACCATCCTTTCGATATTATAGAAGTATCGATTCTGATTATGGGATTCAGTATCGATACTCAAGTATCGCTTAAAATGCGATATCGCAACGTCCACAACTGTAACTGAAAACTTTCAATTTTTCGTAAGTTCCATTGTGGACTTCTTAATATGCCCAAATATATGAAGTTATTTGTTTCAAACATAAGGTACACATATACACAATTCAATATATGATATTGTGTGGTTTATATCCACTGTTTGACTGACACAACAACGCTGCTGAAACAATCGTGATTCCTCGAACCCACGAGTCCGAGCACAAAGTGCATTGGCCGCTGTTTCTTGCCGCAATCGTGTCTTTTTCTGTTCCCATATGAACGTATGAACATTGAAGCATTTTGCAACTGTTCCGAGTGTAATTTGGTTGTTTCAACAATCATTCAGAGATCAAATATCTAGATAAAACAGTAACACTCTTAACGACTTCAACACGAATGTAAGAAATACTAACCGATTCGTGTCATTATTTGCTTTTCAAAGTGACCTTACATTGCTTTCGATATTGAGAATGCTTTCGCTATAGTTTTGCTTAATTTTATATAGAAACAAATACTTCCGGAAAGTATTCTGAAAATAACATGCAGATATGTTCTTCTTCTGGTTTCCTCATATATCAACCTAGCTTTAAAATATGTATTCCTCATTTTTCTTTCCATTTTTCATTACAAGACTGTTACTGATCTCCCTATACAAGTGGGTCAAAAGTCGCTTTCCTCATTATTCGTTCTTAGGTTTCATACTTGTACACACAACTTGAATAAACGAATAGTTAGTGTAATAAGTGGTGGGTTGGCAACCATGTTCGTGTGTCAGCTGTTTTTCCGATGTCATGTCTTGAAAACAGCCCTCTTTTGTCGATATGCAGTTGATATGGCAACAGGATGGAGTAAGGGACTTCTTGAACCAGCAATTCCATGAATGGATTGGTCGTCGTGGCACAACAGAATGGCCACCTAGATCATATGATCTGACGCCATGTGATTTTTTGCTGTGGAGTATTTTGAAAAATGATTTTTTTTTTTGCTCAAAAACCGTAGGAACTGCATCAGTTGCGATAGATGATTGAACAGTCATTCGTGAAAATCGATGAAAATCGTGAGTTTTTTTTTAGTAGGTTATTTTACGACGCTTTATCAACAGCTCAGGTTATTTAGCGTCTGAATGAGATGAAGGTGATAATACCGGTAAAATGAGTCCGGAGTCCAGCACAGAAAGTTACCCAGCAGTGAGTTATGTTCTGCCATCTGTAAATCAGTGTCTAAACGTTGTGAATTGTGTATCGAGAAACAGTACCTCCAATTTTGAACAAAATCTGTGAAGGAATGTGTAGTGAAATGTAAATTCAATGTAATTAAATGTAAGGAAGTGTTTGGGGAAAGCGACTTTTGACCCACCTTGTATTTCTCTGTTTACATTTGCGATTTTTACAAGATTATACGAATTTGTCAATATAAGGCTTCCGAATTTTTACCAGACTTACTATCTTCGTACAATTTGTCGAGGTAATATACAGGGTGTCCCACGAAATGTCATACACTGAAAAAGGCTTATACACATTTTAATATACAAAATATTCCATAATAGTTGATATTAGAGTACTGATTGGAATGTACGAGGCTAGCCAGTATTCAAGACATATTCAATCTGTCCATCTTATTGGTATATAACCTCTTTAAGACCAACCCTCATGTTTGTGGTCACAGTTGCAATACATTTGATGATTTCCTGAAGTACATAGACTTTGTTCTTCAGTTGTCCCCACAAGAAGATGGCGCAGGGATTAACAGCGGGGCTGTGTGATGACCCCGTATTGCATGAACCATCATATCTCCGAAGAACTGTAATTTTATATGAGAATGTGTGCACATTTGCATGGAGTAGCGTTCTCTTCTATTCTCTGGTGTATGGACTGTGGCGGTACAGGGTGTATTTCTCTCCAAAACATTGCCATCAACTTCAAAGATTGCAGCCAGTCTATTCACTGTCTGCAGGGAGACCACCACGTACCAAAATAAACAAAGAAGTCATCGGATTAATTGTGGGCGCTATAGGGACCATAACAAAACAATTCGTGTCATTCTGTCATAAATTTGGAGTCCCAACAACAACAATTAAGGAAATTTCTGTGATAGCTTTGAAGGGTTCTCTGCAGATTTTATGGCGACACTTGTACTTCAATTCAAATTACAGTTGAACTTTCTCATTCTTTTTTTATCTGTATTTCTTATTTTACTTGCAAATTTTCATTATTTGAAATATTATCTACTGTAAATTTTAGTTTATTGTAAACAAATTTCTTATAAGACATTTTTAATGCCATCTTAAATGTTACTGTTCAACATTCTTTATCTTTGGCAACCTCACCAAGTTGAGGAAGATTAAATATTAAATGTTTGTTTGCGTAAAATAACACCGTTTTCACATTCTGTTTCAACATCAACCGCCCTTCGTACTGCTGTTTCACAAACTGAAGCAGGTGTCGCTACTCCTTTGTATCATGAACATGTGCTACCGAACTATGCATGAACGAATGTTACTCGTCACAAAATTTGAAAGTTCTCAATCCTAAATTAACAATTTTATTATAGATTTTCAGTGTATGCCATTTCTTGAGCCATCCTTGTATAAACATTGTTTGCCATATCTTGGATAAAAGTTTCAAAATCCTCTATCTAATTGGACAGTCATTGGATTATTATTTAGAGCTATAGATTCAGTTTCAAAATTTACTGTGAGTGCACTATAATCATTCAAAGTTATAAATGTTGAGACTCACCAAATTTCACACCAAATTCTCAAGGACTCGTTGCAAAATGTTATAGTATAATTTATATTTTAATAGTTAATTTATAATGTGTCAATTACATAGTATGTAAAATGTTTTATTTTTTATTTTGTTAAAATATTTTTCATGGGTTCTGTAGCGTATTGTATTGTATTTATTTACATTCGTTTATTTACATTTCACGGTATTCGTACATCGCTTCACAGCTAGAATATGAAACATGTCAAAAAAAATCTTATTAGTATTACAAAGTCTTAATTCATAGTCACAGTCTAGTTTAAATACCGGAGAGTTTCACAATTTACTAGTACAACGCAAGGGGTTAGTATTGATACTTAATACGAGACAAATATCCATGCAGCGTTGTTGAATGTCATAAATTCATCTACAGAATAGAAGGCGTGAGAAGTTAGGTACTTCTTTAATTTGGTCCTAAAAATTATATAAAGTTCACTATTTTATTAGTTTTATTTTTTATAGATTAAAAAAAATATTTGTCTAATATGTCTGGATCGCCGAGTTCATTCTCTATATGAGAAGAGATGATTTATTATTTAATAAGTATCTATTTGTATCCATAGTTAATATTTTCCATATTAACTCTGTTGGTTGTGACTTCATTTGTTTAGTGTCTTTGAGATCGTCTTTTTTCTTCTCTCCGATGTTGCTAGGAGCACAATATTATCTGAAAATTATATGTTGAATAAATGTCATCCATACATATTATTTCCATGGTGACATTTAAGCTTCCAGAAGACGTCTTCTAAAAGGTTAATTATAATAAGTAGGTTCCTAATTGCCCTATTCGAATAATAAAGAACAGGCGCAAAAACGTGGATGTGATAGTCTCGTAACTGAAGGAATAAAAAATATAGACTTGAAGTCCTTTCTTGTCTCAGAAGTAACTGTATAAAACCACATACAAAAATGCCAGTTAATAGATCAATGTTTTGCCTGGCATTAGGGTCAGATACAAGCAGTTATGATGTAGCAACAAGGTTTGTATTAGTGGATCAAAGCATTGCGAGTTGGAGAGTGTGGAAAATTGATGTAGTGTATAGCTTCGCATTTGTAAAGAGACACGTTAACGTCTAGTGCCGCAAAGAACGGCGTGAGGTACTCCACCCAGCCAACGACGAGTTTCTCGTGCCATTTCTTTCATAAATCTAAACACTTCAAAAGATTTTGTTACAACACACACGTCCATTCTATTATGCCTCCATTAAATACAGATTACATTCTTTCTTCCAAATGCTGCGAAAATAATTTATATTTGTGCCCATTATTTAATGACGTTGTGGTTGACGTATGATCTTCCCATTCAGGAGGTTCGTGGTTCGAGTCCCGACGTATGCAATGAAAGGCACTAATCTTACTTACCTAGTTATTTTATTACCAAACAAACAACTAAAAGCCTCGATAATATTGGCCGAACCCCAAGATTTGGACTCTGGACTTCCTAATGCGAGTTAGGTGTAGGCCTACTTAACTGAATAACCTCGTTCACTCCAATATAGTTATTTTAAGCTCAACAGAATTTCCCACCATTGTGCAAAAAAACTATGTCCTGCACCAGAAATATGAATAACGTGAACTCGCGTGGAAAAGAAATTCTATAGGCCTATTACAGTTTGATACGTTTATCTGAATGAATGAATGAATGAACGAATGAATTATTTATGTATTTATTTATGTATTTATTTATTTATTTATGTATTTATTTATTTCTTTATTTATGTATTTATTTATATATTTATTTATGTATTTATTTATTGATTTATGTTAGTATGTATTTATTCATTTAATCATTTATTTATTTATTTATTCATTGATTGATTGATTGATTTATTTATTTATTTATTTATTTATTATTGAATTTATCTATTTAATTTAATTTTATTAATTTAATTTAATTTATTTTATTTATTTAATTTAATTTATTTTTATTTATTTATTTAATTTATTTACTTATTTATTTATTTAATTAATTTATTTAATTAATTTATTTATTTAATGTATTTATTTATTTATTTTATTTATTTATTTAATTAATTTATTTTATTTATTTATCTATTTATTTATTTGTCTATTTATTTATTAATTTAATTTAATTTAACTTAAGCTGCGTCACTACAGTTCTTTCGGTAGATATGCTATAGTCCAAGCTCACAAAACACTCTGTATAAAAGTACGCTATGAAACAAGAAGTTTATAATGTTATAATTTATGGCACAAGACAGTTTAGGGAACGAGCGAATCGAGCTTCCTAATTTTGACGAGTGCAATAGCATTATAAACGTGTTTCAAATGTTATTTTTTTTTCTGTACGACTGCATTATAACACAGTTAATAAAGAAATAACATCATATTTTGTAATGGTAAGTAGTTTGATATCATGGTCTATGAAGAAAGGGGTTGCTATGGCAACAATGATGTATTAAATATTAACCTATAGCATGGCAAATCGTTTCATAATGTTAACTTTATGGCACAGGTTTACCGTTATCATGGAAGTCATGATGTTTTAGTTGCCATGGTAATATTTTACGGCTCTGGTACAATAATGCGGCATATTATGCACGATTTTCAATAACGATATAGTAATATACGTTACAAGAGCGGTATGTTGGCGATTTCATGGTCGAGGAAAAGATTGAAAAAGCGAAACGTAGTGGAGCTTTTTTAATTTCCGAGAACATGAAAACAAACATACCGCTCGTGTATCGTACATTATTTTGTGCGAAGATCGTTTATTACATACCTGAAAGACGAATTTCTAATTAGTTGCAATGAAATCTCCATGTTGGTTTCTGTTTAATGACTGCAACTTCGGAAAACCAAAATATCTTTCTTCAACATTGTTGCTCTAAAATGTTTTCTGTGTTTACTATACTCCAGCAGTCCGTGATATACGTCTGTCTTTTTTCCCCCCAGTAAGGTTATGTAATGATTTATTTTTCATTTTAATATTTTAACAATATTATTTATATAACATATTGCAGTAATAACATCGGCATCTGGAATCTTGTTGATTTTTTCACGGCTTCCTTAATGTTACTTGTATCAGGAATGCAATAAGTTTCGTGGAGTAGTAGACTTTACTTAATTTTTGCAAATATTTAAAAACAATAATTAACATTGCAATTTAGGTGAAATTGCAGTGGTAAGTTTCCAATTTATAATTATTACTATGTTAAACGTCTCTAAAAATAATATGTTAAAAGCCTAAAGCAGTAAAATGAATGTCGCGCTTAAGCGGTAAGAAGAGGGAAATTGTTATGTGTGTTACGTTGGGAATACTGAATGTGGTATTCCACACTTACCGCGTATTGGTTCTGTGCGGAAAACAAGCAAATACGCACGATCTCGCACAAAAGACTTTATAATGCTGATGTACAAAAAAAAGTTAAAGCATTATTTTGCTAAGACCTGCTATCTAAAATAAGATCTCTAAGAATTCATATGTTGGCAGCCCTGTCAGTTTTTGAAGCAGCTGTTAAACATCCTGTTAAAATAATATCGTTCCCTTAGTTACTACGTGGAATGCATATTGGAAAGATGTGTCATTTCACATTTACTTAAATTTTGTCCACTTTCACTTGTTAGTTACAATATTCGATACTGAAGCGCTTCCGTCGCAAAATCTCCAACTTTTGTTCTGAAACTTTTAATGCAGCAGAAAGAGGGAAAGTGTAGCTAGTGTGTTTACCTAGTTGAACGAGCATAGATGCTTTTTTGTTATAATGTTTGTTGCACCATGGATACAGGCACGATTCTTGCGGAAGCCGCAAATAGACGACTGTCGGTTAATATTAAGCAGAGGCGGTAGCCGTTCACGATCACGACAACACTGGGCTTTCTGACCGGTCGTGTTCTGCAAATGACACAAGAATTCTGAAGACGAAATGTATTCATAGTGACGTCAAACTGCAGTACAATTTCACTCCCATCAGTCTCTCGATGATTTCAGTGTTTTCTTAGTTGAAATACTTTCCTTCCTCCATAAAAGGGATGATCCTATTCAATTTTAATTTACCTACAATGGGATTAATTAATTTATCTACTTTTCCTTCCTGGTAGTGATTACATTATTAATTTCGTAGTGCACGAATCTTCAAGAAGAGAACCTACTTCCATGGCTTCCTTCATATTTTCATAATAACTCTGTAATCAAATTTATTTGCCTCCGTTATGGGTAAAGCGCAGTGCTTTCTGATAACATTGTAGGGGAACTGAGTTCGATTTTCAACAGCAATGTGACGATTGTCGATTTTTCATAGAGGTTTGGTGTGAATTCTTCGTTTTGTATTTGTCCTGTGTTATGTCAAGCATTGTCATTGAATCGTATTAAAATTGGCATAGAATCCAATTATTTATATATATTCATTACTGGTTAAATCTGAACAGTACAAAGAATTTGTTTAGCTTATGAATAATAATAATAATAATAATAATAATAATAATAATAATAATAATAAAGAATTTTTACAAATTCTTACAAGCATGTCACATTATTGAAGCATAGATAGAGCCTAAAAATTAATGAATATGTTTTTTTACTTAGTTGTGAAAAATGTGCTTACATGCTAACATTCTGTTTAATAATAATAATAATAATAATAATAATAATAATAATAATAATAATAAATTATGTCAATATTATTATTATTATTTCCTCGCTGTTATTTATACTCGCTTTAACATCTTTGGTCATATCGCGAGTTAATCTTTGGTTGAAATCCGAAGGCCTGTGTACTATTGTTGTGAACTATATAGCGACTGTATATGTGTATATATATATATATATATATATATATATATATATATATTACTGATTTGTTATGAACATGATTTCGGTGATGAATGGCCCGAATTTCCTGGTATTTGCCTTACGGTTGAGGAAAAAACCCTGAAAAAACTCAACCAGGAAATTCAACCCGACTGGGAATCGAATCCAGGCCCTCTGCGTAAGAGACCAGCATACTGACCCTTACACCACAGAGGTGGTCTATTATTAGGTCTATTATTATATTATTATTATTATTATTATTATTATTATTATTATTATTGAGATGACAATTTTATTATTATTATTATTATTATTATTATTATTATTATTATTATTATTATTATTATTATTATTTGCATGACAGACTTTGACAATATATGAAACAAAACAAACACCACTTATTGTTGCTAAGTGAAAGCCTGATGTTTCACAGATTTATCAGAGCCTGATAATTTCGAAACATGGGCCCACTGGTGAACTTATTTTCCTTTTCTTCGTATACATAGGCTTCTTATAGAAATGTTAAATCCCAGAAAAACCCAGGTTACATATTGTAATTGATTTCGACTTAAGCCTAATAGCCATTTGTCTCTTTATTTCAAATATGGGCGTATTCATTTTTTACTAAAAATTATCACATTTCGTATCCACCAACAGAGATAAATTGATTAATAGATAATAGCAAAAAAATCCGTCCAATAATTTAGACAGTAGTCGTCACACTCGCTGAAATGGGTAACGGGTAAGGAGTGTATCGGAATATGCACCATCGTGCGGAAGGAAGAGGGAGAAAGCATACCCGCCAGCGGCTACGGATGCACCTCTTATCCGCGGGTAAGAAACGCTAGTCCGAGAGTGCACTGTGCTGATGACCGCTGGTTTAGACTAACAAAGAGACAAACCGCATGCTCAAAATCACTTCCCGTCAGCAGAGATACAGAAAACATGTGTTTCTGTGTAATTCTCGAGATAGATTTCGCACCATCACAAAACGTTCTTTAATTTCAAGGTAGTAAATAATTATTGAGAGAATAGTATAACACTCCCAAGGTCGAAATCCCTACAACATGAGAATCTCCATCAGATGTTGTCTTGTCCTTAACAAATGAAATTCCAGCTGAACTCGCCGGGATTTGGGCTGTAGTCTTCAACATTGAAAGCAACGATCTTTCTGATCGATCACCAGTACGCCTTCCTAATGTAGTTAAGAAGATAGTTGTTTATATAGCAGGGAAAATATTCAGCATAGATTAGATTGTATCTTATGAAAGTAAGAAAGATAGGGAAGACAGACGTTCTAGGAGAAAACTTACTCCATAAACGTTCTGGTCATAAAAATTAAACAATATTCTGTGTGTAGAGCTCCAGAAGAATTAATTTAACAAATACATAACAAAGAAAATCATAATTCTATGGAACGGCATGGTGAAGAGACATTTAAGGGGTTAGGTACAGCTTAAAGGAGTAAAATTTTGGAAATATTCAACCTTTATTTTTTCCTTCATTACTCTATCTTGTACAATAATAAAAATTAGTATGTGTAAAAACACTGTCCTTCTGCTATATGATAAACATATTTTTATGAATTAAAAAAATTATATATATATATCTCAAAATTCAAAGTTCACTGTGCAGTGATGAAGTATTTCCCTCATAACTCAAAAAATATCCAACATTCTGTGATGAAATTTTTTGTGTGTATTTATGCATGTCATATCTACAATATGGTGCAAAATCACTTCTCTACCTTTGATAGATTGTCTGATAAAAATAAATTAATTTTAAAAAATGGTCGAATATCTAACACAAAATAAAAAAAAAAAATATTGTTTATTGAGGAATGTACTTAAAAGAGCATGATATTGTAAACATGAGTTTCAGCAATAAAATAAAAGAGAGAGAACATGAAAAATTAACAAGTTTATGAGTTATGAGGGAAACGCTTCATCACTGCACAGTGAACTTTGAATTTTGAAAAAAATATATATATTTTTTTTTCTTTTTAATCGTAAAATTTTTTTTTTCTTATCGCAGAAGGATAATGTTTTACACATACCAATTTTAATTATTGTACAAGATGCAGTAATGGAGGAAAAAAATGTTGAATATTTCCAAAAAATTTGCTGCTGTAAGCTGTACCAAACTCCTTAAGAAACGACGCATCTTGAAGCTAAACAGATTAATACGAACTGAAAGCATTTCACAATACACAGTTTCTATGTGATCCACATCGTCCTTTGTTGACGTTCGCGGTGAGAGTAATTTTATTGCCCGCTTTGCGCTGCATAAACAGATTAGTGAAGATTTAATTTACGAAAATGCTGAGTTTCTTCTCACGTGTGCTGTCCCTCTGAATGGAAAGCCATCTCTCACAAGAATTGTAAGTTTAGATCGTCTGTGATTCCTCAGACATTTACTGTCGGGCAGCAACACTGAGTCCTCAATAAATGGGAATTTAAAGACGTGTTTCGCAAATACGTCACGACATATCTGTCATCGTGACAAACTCCGCAGTTCTATTCTGAGAACCAACTCATTCATTCTGTTTGTAGTTATTGTAGTCCTGAATCTATAGATGTTGTAAAACGCATGTTATATTCATAAATACTTGGCTTTTAGAGAACCCAGAGGTTCATTGCCGCCCTCACATAAGCCCGCCATCGGTCCCTATCCTGTGCGAGATTAATCCAGTCTCTACCATCATATCCACCTCTTCAGAATATACATTTTAATATTATCCTCCCATCTACGTCTCAGCCTCCGCAAAGGTCTTTTTTTTCCCTCAAGTCTTACAACTAACACTCTATATGCATTTCTGGATTCGCCCATACGTGCTACATGTCCTGCCCATCTCAAACGTCTGGATTTAATGTTCCTAATTATGTCAGGTGAAGAATACAATGCGTGCAGTTCTGCGTTGTGTAACTTTCTCCATTCTCCTGTAACTTCATCCCTCTTAGCCTCAGAGGAGCGTTTTTGCAAAAGTCGATAGATGCAGCAATTTTAGAAAGAGAATTACATATTGACATCGTATGTTTTCAACCTCCGGAATTGATCTATGAAATCAGATTTACTAAAACTTGATTCATACCGTATGTAGAGACTACCAAACCTTCCAGGTTTTTTTCAAAACTCGATAGATCCTGTCACATAGTGTCATTTCTGTAAAATCTTGATTTCTGCATCTATCGACTTTTGCAAAAACGCTCCTCAAATGTTTTCCTAAGTAAGCCTACCTTATTGTCGAATATCCTTAGCCATTGTTCCTCTCTCAAAGTGAGAGTCCAAGTTTCACAACCATATAGAACAACCGGTAATATAACTGTTTCTTTTTTTGGAAGCAGACTGGATGTCAAAAGCTTCTCAACCGAATAATAGCAGGCATTTCCCATATTTATTATACGTCTAATTTCTTCTCGAGTGTCATTTATATTTGCTCCTGTTGAATTTGTCTACCTCTTCAAAGGATAATTTGCCCAATTTTTATATTTGCATTTCCTGCTGTATTCTGGTCACGAGACATAATCATATATTTTGTTTTTTTTTTTCGGTATTTACTTTCAAACCCATCTCTTTACTTGTTTCAAGTAAAATTCCAGTGTTTTCCTTAATAGTGTGTTTATTTACGTTAGTAAATACTAGCAGAATAAATTTTTCTTCGAAATATTCTTATTAATTTAATATTTTGTTCTACAAATTGGGTAAAATATTTATTTTCGTTTTGCCACCAATTAAATATTATTGTTATTATTATTATTATTATTATTATTATTATTATTATCACTATCATTATTGCTATCTCTGTTTTCCTTTCTTTTTTTTCTTGTATTAGTTCGATTAGAGTTTTATAGTATTCTTTTGATCCTGTTGACCCTCTATAGGGCTTTAATTTAATTTGTATTGTTTTCATCAGTGTTTTTATTTTTTGTATATATGTGTGATATCTGGTAGGATGGAAGAGAAGGCTTTATGGCCTTAATCCTGTCAGATTAAATATTATTATATTAAATAAATATTATTATTTAATAATTACAAGGCAGGGATCCGAATTTTGGTGACAAAAATAAAGAAAAGACTTACAGAATAAAAATTATATTATTTCTATTACCTAACAATTAAATTTAACATTAGAAATAGTCCGCAGCTGTGGAGTAAGGGTTAGCATATCTGACCGCGAAAAGAGTGGGCCCGGATTTAAATCCTGGTTGGGACAAATTACCTGGTTCAGGTTTTTCCGGGATTTTCCCTCAGCCCACTAAGAACAAATGCTGGATAACTTTTAGCCCTGGACTCAGGACTCATTTCGCTGGCATTATCATCTTCATTTGACTCAGACGCTAGATAACAATCGCAGTTGTTAGAGCGTCGTAAAAATAAAGAAATGAAAACATAAAAGAGTTAATAGTAAAACGACAAATTTGAAGTGACCAGTGTTGATTTCAGTGTTTTGAATAATTGTGAAGATTTTTAGAAATATTTTCCTTGTCAGAAATGAAGCTGTAAGATCGTAACTATTGAAGAAATTACACAAAGATGAATCTCACATCTGAAAATATTGATCGATAAAAGACTTAGAAGAATACCTGGCAATATAAAGTTTTCGTGGTTTTGATGTAGTAGTAGTAGTATTTATTTATTTAACCTGGTAGAGATAAGGCCTTCAGGCCTTCTCTGCCCCTCTACCAGGAGATTACAACTATAATATGAAGAATAAAATTACAATTAATATTAAATTTACAATTACAATTACAATAAAAATTAAAGTACGACAAGATTACCTGATTAATGAAAGCTAGACATTTTATCATAGAAGTTAAGAACAAAGAATATTTTTGTATTTACTGCATTACAAATTAAACCTGAATAACAAAATTCTATTGTGATGAAATTACCATATATTGAAATATTTTGTGATTAAGAGAACTATTTACAAGAAACCATGTCTGAACGAGTCTCCATTACTGACCAAGTGCCTAGTAAGTTTGCGTTTGAATTCAATTTTATTTCGACAGTCCCTGATGCTATTAGGTAACGAATTCCAGAGTCTTGGCAGGACTATTGTGAAAGAGGGCAGGGCTATTGTGATGTATGAGTAGGAAATCGAAAAAGAGATGGGCATTAGAACACGGACGGATGGGTATCTCATTTGACAGGACAATCCCTGTCAAATTAAGTACCGGAATAAAGATTTCGTCTGATCCTGATGCTAACCATACCGCTTCATTCTAGTGCCGAGGTCTTGAAAGCAAGGAGTTCTACCTCCGTGTTCCCCATGCGTCTTCATTATCTAGAGGAGAAATCTTCACCTTTTTACCTTTACTAGAACAGGCATAAGTTTATAATATGTGATGTACGTGAAGATAAATAAGATACAGTTGGTTATTCTACATCCGTTGACATTTGAAAGGAGAATATTAGTACACTCACTGCGTAGACAATGTGAAGGATATAAGCACAGGTTAATTAGCGTATTTAACATGTAATCCATTCTAATTATAGAGACAAGATTTGCATTCTTTTCGTCACTCACCTCCAACGAACAAATATCAAGGTGACTGCAATTCAGAAAAAGCGATCTTCAAGTTAGTAATTACAAGGTTCCATTATGTACGACACGGAAGTAGATAGCATCTTTAAGCTAACAGCGTGGGAATGGTTATTATAACAAAGAATTCTTATTAGATGCATAAATCAATCCTATCTCTTCCAAGGATTAAACTATCTAAACCTTTTACATCAAACGAACAGCAAATGAGGCATTCTTCGTTTATTTCTGATCCCATCTTGCTGTATAGTCTCAGATGTCAGCTCAAGTTCTAACAATCCCTTCGGTTGTGTGAAGAAAGCTCTTCTCATGTTGGTCTCTTTGGTAGATTCTCTCGTAATAGATGCACATATCAGCCAGAACCTCAATCAGAGGTAACTTTTCTATATAAAGATTGAAAAATAACACATTTTTACTCTGTACATTGTTTTCTTAGAATGTGATTTATAGATAAAACTCTTTTTATTTTGTTGATCTTCATTTGTGTAGACCAGCCGCGGCGAAAATATGACTCGCGAGCACATTGTGGCTCGCAATGATAGCTGTGCATTTCTCTTGCTTCCTACCTACTCCAATCCACCCACTGGAGTCAAACTCCGTTCCATTTGTATTTGTCTCTGACCTGCGAGTGGCGTATCGTCGCAATGTCTCTCTCGAAACCATGTACCTCTACAAAAACGAAAGTTTCAAGTAGGATGGGAGGACGCATTTTTTTGCTTTCAATATGGTGAGAATATTAAATGTATGATTTGTTCACAAGTAATACGAGGAAAACGGTTGTATAACATAAAAGGGCATTATACTATATGTCATCCACATTATGAAACATTGAAAGTTTAAGTGTTATTATTATTATTATTATTATTATTATTATTATTATTATTATTATTATTATTATTATTATTATTATTGTTATTATCTTTGTACGTCGATCCTTTTTCAACATATGTACGAATAATGCAGTTAGGTCTCAATTTAAACTCACAGATTTATAATGTAATGTTACAATGAAAGCTAGATGTAAGGACTTGACAAATGTTGAACTTTTCAAATCTTTGCCAAAAAATAAATATCCGAAGCTTCGTTCTTTCGCCTGTCGAAACCACGTTCGCTACAATTTACGTTTGTGAAAAATTATTTTCAACAATGAAAATAGTAAAACCCTAATTTAGATTACGACTGACAGACAAATACCTTCGTGATCAACTACGACTGGCAGTAAGTGACATAATTCCTGATTTTGAAACTCTGTCGCAGAGACATTCTGAAGACAGTTAATTTTAGGTTGTGATAATGTGTTCTATGTTTTCTTATTCATTTCTTTCTTCATTACACGTACTAAACATTAGTTTGTAACCTTATACTGTATAAAATTATATTTAAGTGCTTGACGTAAGGAAAATGAAAATCCGTTAATAAGTCAGACAGTTGCGTCACTTCCCCTTCGGGTGTCCGCCTCCCTCCATAGGCGCTATGCACGTTGCAGGTTACACAATGGCTCGGCGCACGATCACATTTTCGCCACGGCTGGTGTAGACTGAAGTGCGAACGAGTAACGTTGTAGTACTGAGGTAGTGTCATTAGCTTGCCACGTACAGTACAGCCATCATCAGACTGGGAAATTTCCCCGTAACGACACGATACAGACTTTCCGTGGACTCGTCACTAATTAAAGAATGAAGTAATTGGGTAGGCTGCAATTTGAAGGAAGGCAGTCGTCCCAGTTCCTCATGTAAGTGACACAATAGACATCTTGAAGACGTTCAGGTACAGCGAGAGCGGAATTTTAATAGAACCGTATCAGCACGCGTGGATAACATGCGTGCATACCCAGTCAAATATTAGACTGTATCCCCCAGTCTTACTTTTGGACAGAAGTATTTTGTTCCGTGCGATTCTCAGTCGTAACTTTCACTTGAAGACTTTTCTACTAAGAAGACAGGAATTCGATCCCGGGCTGATGCTGTGAGATTTCTAGAAGATGAAGAGGCTGTGAGTAAGATTTGGCACTCTTCACATTTCGCCAGTGCTGCAGAAAAACTAAAATACTCGTAATAACATACTGACCTAACTGATCTAATAAAATGGAGAGAATGACTGACTTACTGACTGACTATTGAAGTGATTGAATGACTGAAGTGATCGATAGACTAACTGCAGTCATGACTGACAGGTTGAAGTGGCTGAATAAATAAAGTGACAGAGAGACTAATTCGAATGACTGATTGGCTACTGAAGTCACCGAATGACTATATTGACCGATAGACTAATTTGAATGACTGAGTGACTACTGAAATGACCGAATGACTATATTGACCGATAGACTAATTTGAATGACTGAGTGGCTATTAAAGTGACCGATTGACTATAGTGACCGATAGACTAATTTTAATGACTGAGGGCCGTATTCATAGACATTTCGCAGCACGCGCTACGAGCGTACTAAGCTAGCCCGGCTATCCACTGGTTACTAGTACAGAATTCAAATCATATCCTATCGCTAACACTGGTTTATGAATACGAAAAACGCTGATCATCCACCGGAAGCCCGCGCTAAAAATGTCTATGAATACGGCCCTAAGTGTCTACTGAAATGACCGAATGACTATATTGACCGATAGACTAATTTGAATGACTGAGTGACTACTGAAGTGACCGAATTGACCGACAGACTAATTTGAATGACTGAGTGACTACTGAAGTGACCGAATTGACCGATAGACTAATTTGAATGACTGAGTGACTACTGAAATGGCCGAATGACTATATTGACCGATAAACTAATTTGAATGACTGAGTGACTACTGAAATGACCGAATGACTATATTGACCGATAGACTAATTTGAATGACTGAGTGACTACTGAAGTGACCGAATGACTATATTGACCGATAGACTAATTTTAATGACTGAGTGACTACTGAAGTGACCGAATTGACCGACAGACTAATTTGAATAACTGAGTGACTACTGAAATGACCGATTGACTATAGTGACCGATAGACTAATTTTAATGACTGAGTGACTACTGAAATGACCGAATGACTATATTGACCGATAGACTAATTTGAATGACTGAGTGACTACTGAAGTGACCGAATTGACCGACAGACTAATTTGAATGACTGAGTGACTACTGAAGTGACCGAATTGACCGACAGACTAATTTGAATGACTGAGTGACTACTGAAGTGACCGAATTGACCGATAGACTAATTTGAATGACTGAGTGACTACTGAAGTGACCGAATTGACCGACAGACTAATTTGAATGACTGAGTGACTACTAAAAGAACCGAATGACTATATTGATCGATAGACTAATTTGAATGACTGAGTGACTACTGAAATGACCGAATGACTATATTGACCGATAGACTAATTTGAATGACTGAATGACTACTGAAGTGACCGAATTGACCGACAGACTAATTTGAATGACTGAGTGACTACTGAAGTGACCGAATTGACCGACAGACTAATTTGAATGACTGAGTGACTACTGAAATGACCGAATGACTATATTGATCGATAGACTAATTTGAATGACTGAGTGACTACTGAAATGACCGAATGACTATATTGACCGATAGACTAATTTGAATGACTGAGTGACTACTGAAATGACCGAATGACTATATTGACCGATAGACTAATTTGAATGACTGAGTGACTACTGAAGTGACCGAATTGACCGACAGACTAATTTGAATGACTGAGTGACTACTGAAATGACCGAATGACTATATTGACCGATAGACTAATTTGAATGACTGTGTGGCTATTAAAGTGACCGATTGACTATAGTGACCGATAGACTAATTTTAATGACTGAGTGACTACTGAAGTGACCAAATGATTGTAGTTACCGATAGAATAACTTGACTGATTGGCAGAAGCGTCACGGAGAGTCCGCTAATTTCTCTACAGTCCACACATGTCACATTGAGGATGGACATTGCAATGAACTCTGGAAAACTAAGGAGGTTACTAGCGAATGGTTGCTGTTAGAGGAAGTGAAGTGTCGCGGATTTTGTGGTTTATCTGCTCTGAAGTGAGTTGTAACTCAAACCCCAGGTCTTCCGCCTGTCCAGGGACCTTGTATCGGAAAATATATTTGTTCATTAACTCATACCAATGTGATGGCTTACTGTATCGTATATAAATAGACCCTTATGTGTAGAATACATACAATAGAGAAACGGGAACTAAAGTCAAAAAAAGTTACTGTATATAAAACTTAATTAACGAGGTATAGGGGCACGTCATGTTCTTGTAGTCTATTCATTTAACGCTATGGTTTGTATTTACAGGGTTGTACATGAATAGGCCTAGCAAAAATAGATGTGAGTTATTTCTCTTAATATATTTAGTGAGAAATTTAAATACGTACCGCAAAAATGAGTTTCAGATTCCATGACACTGCTGTCCGTTACATGAACTTAGTTATTAAGCTAGCTTGTATTCAGGTCCATCACATCAGTACCCATACACCACGACTGAAGTACCATCTGATACAAATACAGAAACTATTGTTTTGTTAAGTGACCTAAGTTCTGAACTATCAGTCAAGTTACAGCGAGCTCAGAATATGTCCGTCAGATACGTGTGCAACATCCGACGATACGATCACATATCACCGTCCTTCGCAAGTCTTTCGTGGCTCCGACTTAAAGAACGCAGAACTTTACACTCTTTGTCTTTACTCTTTCGAATTCTGCACACCTCAACACCAAATTACCTTTCGTCTCGTTTCTCCTATCTATACTCTAACCACGACGTAAATACCAGATCACTTATCTGTGGCACGCTAAGTATACCTCTTCATAGAACATCTTGTTATTCATCATCTTTTACAGTATCCACCTCGCGTCAATGGAATTCCTTGTCACAAAGTATTAGGGACTGCAAGACAATAAACACCTTTAAGAACAGCTTAAAAGATAACCTTATTAGCATTTCACTCCAATCATACTGATTTAAACTATCACTGACTACATTGTTACTTCATTCTTTAGACATCATCCTGATAGTGCTGTATTTTCAAAATTGTCTCATAATAATCTCTTTCTATTATCTAATATTATTTGAAATATATTAACATTCTATGTATTTTAGCTTAATTCTGCTACACAGTTTATTTTTAGTGTTTAATTAATAGTTCATAGTATTTTGTTGTTTAATTCGTAAATAACTCTTGTATACATGTAACTCTCATCTAAATCAAATTGTTGAATTCTTTATAAGTTCATGCATATGTATATATACTTTTTGCTGGTTGAGTGGAAGAGAAGGCCTTACGGCCTTAACTCTGCCAGCTAAAATAAATCATTATTATTATTATTATTATTATTATTATTATTATTATTATTATTATTAATACTTATACTACTACAATTTATTATTACTACTACTATTACTACTATTATGCTAGTATTACACTTCTACCGGCACATTACGACGAAGTAAAGAGAAACGACTAGAAGCATTTCAAATGTGGATATGGAGCAGAATGGAGCGTGTGAAATTTACGGACCAAATAAAAATTAAATTGTTTTATTTAACGACGTTCGCAACTGCCGAGGTTATATCAGCGTCACCGGTGTTCCGGATTTTTGTCCCGCAGGAGTTCTTTACATGCCAGTAAATCTACTGACATGAGCCTGTCGCATTTAAACACACTTAAATGCCATCGACCTGGACCGGAATCGAACTCGCAACCTCAGGCAGGAAAGACCAACACTCTACCGACTGCGTCACCCAGGCCGACAACAAAATAAGAAATGAAGGTGTGCTAGAAAGAATGGCTGAAGAAAGAATGATACTGAAGAGAAAAATAAATTGGCTGGATCACTGGCTAAGAACTGCCTACTGAAGGATGCGCTAGAAGGAATGGTTAGCGGGAGTAAAATTCGAGGCAGAAAAAGATGTCAGATGATAGACGACATTAAGATATATGGATCGTATGTGGAAACTGAGAGGAAGGCGAAAAATAGAAAAGATTGAAGAATGCTGGGTTTGCAGTGAAAGACCTGCCAATGGGAAGAGCACTATGAATTGATGAACGCAATATATTCCATTGGTTGGCATAGCCTTGGACTTCTGTAATATGAAATTCATGGGTAAACATCTGACAATAGCTGAAGAATTTATGTTCAGTTAAACAGCAAAATCAAACAGTTGAGGTTATAATGTTTTATTTTGAACTAGGTACTTGCATTCAGGGAATTATCGACAAGATGGATGTGTGCTTTTGTGATATTTGAATGAGACTATTTAGCGAATTAATAATGGAATAACTAAACATATTATATTATAAATTAAGGGGTTAGGTACAGCTTACAGCAGTAAAATTTTAGAAATATTCAACATTTTTGTCCTCCATTACTATATGTTGTACAATAATGAAAATTAGTATTTGTGAAACACTGTACTTCTGCTATATAAAAATAATATTTTTACGATTTGAAAAAATTATTTACATTTTATGAAGCTTTTCCCACATAACTCAAAAACTATCCAACATTCTGTGATGAAATTTTTTGTGTGTATTTATGCATGTCATATCTACAATATGATGGAAGATAACTTCTCTGCCTTTGATAGATTGTCTGATAAAAATTAAATTCATTTTAAAAAATGGCCAACTATCAGTGTTTTCTTCTAACACAGAATAAAAAAAATATTATTTATTAAGGAATGTAGTTGAAAGAGCATGATATTGTAAACATGAGTTTCAGTAATAAAATAAAAGAGAGAGAACATAAAAAGTTGGGAAGTTTATGAGTTATGAGGAACGCTTCATTGCACAGTAAACTGCCACCATTTTGAATTTTGAAAAAACAAATAAAATATTTTTTTAAATGGTAAAAATATTTTTTTTTCATATAGCAGAACAGTACAAGATACAGTAATGGAGGAAAAAATGTTGAATATTTCCAAAAATTTTACTGCTCTAAGCTGTACCTCACCTCTTAAGATATTTGATAATTCTATTACATTTGTGGTGTTCTAGTGGCTAGAGCTCTGGACTCTTAATTCTGTGCAACCGAGTTTCATCCCCGGCGTACCACCGATCTATTAATTTGCGTTGGTAAACCCGTGGTCCAGGTTGCATAAACATTATAATATAATTTGATGTTCGGGGATGAACAAAGGTTTACAATTTTTGCAGTTTGCAGTAGGATTGTTGGAACATGCTATGCGTGACCCGACAGCGGCTGCTTTCGTACTCAAACGGGTTCTACGTTAACTACTCATTACTTGGTATCTGGGTTAATGCTATCCAGTTGATGATACGGTGTTAATTGCTACATAAACTTTATATATTTTGCTTAATGACTCGCTATTCCGGAACAGCACAACAGCGTCTGGGTCCAGGGTGATGCACTGACCTGGCTTCAATTCAGTTATCTTGCAGGATTACTGAGTTCTGGAACTACTTTACTAAAGAATGATTATTATCTGTAAATCTGTCCTTGCTTCTAGTTTGTACATTCTTTTCTCTCCTGTCACTGATATCCTATATTTTTATTTATAGGACAATGTTTTATAAGATGTCCATCTATGACTTGTTCTGTACGTTATATTTCTCATAATTTTAGCCAGAAATTTGTAAGCACGAGACATCGCATTGACATCGAAAAAACTTATACCGCACGCAAGATTCAAGACTAGATTTTAGCACTAAATTATTACAATTTGCTGTGGTAGTGGTAGTATTTTGTACCAGTAGTGGTAGTGTTTTGTGCTAGTAGTGGTAGTGTTTTTGTACTAGTATTGGTAGTGGGAGTATTTTTGTACCAGTAGTGGCAGGCCTAGTGTTTTTGTACTAGTAGTGGTAGTGGTAGTATTTTGTACCAGTAGTGGTAGTGTTTTTGTACTAGTAGTGGTAGTGTTTTTGTACTAGTATTGGTAGTAGGAGTATTTTTGTACCAGTAGTGGCAGGCCTAGTGTTTTTGTACTAGTAGTGGTAGTGGTAGTATTTTGTACCAGTAGTGGTAGTGTTTTTGTACTAGTAGTGGTAGTGTTTTTGTACTAGTATTGGTAGTGGGAGTATTTTTGTACCAGTAGTGGCAGGCCTAGTGTTTTTGTACTAGTAGTGGTAGTGGTAGTATTTTGTACCAGTAGTGGTAGTGTTTTTGTACTAGTAGTGGTAGTGTTTTTGTACTAGTATTGGTAGTAGGAGTATTTTTGTACCAGTAGTGGTAGTGTTTTTGTACTAGTATTGGTAGTGGGAGTATTTTTGTACCAGTAGTGGTAGGCCTAGTGTTTTTATACTAGTAGTGGTAGTATTTTGTACCAGTAGTGGTAGTGTTTTTGTACTAGTAGTGGTGGTATTTTTGTACCAGTAGTGGTAATGTTTTTGTACTAGTATTGGTAGTGGAAGTATTTTTGTACCAGTAGTGGTAATGTTTTTGTACTAGTATTGGTAGTGGAAGTATTTTTGTACCAGTAGTGGTAATGTTTTTGTACTAGTATTGGTAGTGGAAGTATTTTTGTACCACTAGTGCTAATGTTTTTGTACTAGTATTGGTAGTGGAAGTATTTTTGTACCAGTAGTGGTAATGTTTTTGTACTAGTATTGGTAGTGGAAGTATTTTTGTACCAGTAGTGGTAGTGTTTTTGTACTGGTAGTGGTAGTATTTTGTACTGGTTGTGGTAGTATTTTGGACCAGTAGTGGTAGTGTTTTTGTACTAGTAATGGTAGTGTTTTTGTACTAGTAGTGGTAGTGTTTTTGTGCCAGTACTGGTAGTGGTAGTGTTTTGTACTTGTAGTGGTAGTGTTTTTGTACTAGTAGTGGAAGTATTTTTGTACCAGTAGTGGTAGTGTTTTTGTACTGGTAGTGGTAGTGTTTTGTACTAGTAGTGGTAGTACTTTTGTACCAGTAGCGGTAGTGTTTTGTACTTGTAATGGTAGTATTTTGTACCAGTAGTGGCAGTGTTTTTGTACTAGTAGCGGTAATGATAGTATTTTTGTACCAGTAGTGGTAATGTTTTTTGTACTAATAGTGGTAGTATTTTTATACCTATAGTAGTAGTGGTAGTATTTTTTATAATATTGGAATTTTTGTATATTTGTATTTTATATGTGTATTTAATATATTTGTACCGGTAGTGATAGTGGCAGTATTTTTCCTATAGTGGTAGTATTTTTGTATCGGTGATGATAGTAGTATGTTGTGGTAGTAAAATGTTTGTACATGTAGTCATAGTGATAGTGCTTTCATACCTGTAGTGGTAATGGTAATATTTTTGTACTGACAGTAATATTTTGTACCGGTAGTGGTAGTGGTAGTATTTTTATATCTATAGTAGTAGTAGTGGTAGTGGTATTTTTTTGTATCGGCAGTTGTAGTAATGTTATACCAGTAGTGGCAGTGGTAAAATTTTGTACCTGTTATGGTGATGGTAGTATTTTAGTGTAGCTGTTTTTTAGTTGTAGTGATGGTATTTTTAGTAGTAGTGGTAGTAGTATTTTAGTTTAAATATTTTCCTTCCTTGAGGATCTATTTTTTCTTATTTCCACATTTTGCAGACCTGAAATTAACTCACTAAGTTGTTAAGAAAGACAATAGTTATTTTTAACATCCTCCTTATTTCTTCGGCATAAGGAGGGGGCGCAGCCATTTTAAATCTCATGGCTACTTTTCGTACGCTATGTTATAAAAGAAGAAACTGTACTATGATTTGTTCATTTCTTCTTTCACGGTCCTTTCCCCTTAAAAAAGACATTCACTTCCTTCCAATACTGTTTAATGTCTCTTCCAAGTATATAATCAAATTAGCATACTGCATGTGGTCATTCCGTTTTAACTGCGTGAGTTACAATGGGGAACTGCAATTCAGAGGGAATTTGCATTTAGATGGCATACATTACGTTACCTTGGAATTCGCACACCAGGAAGAGACTTGGCTTGACAGATATCTGCTACTTTTGTCGAAGATTAGGGTTCAAGTCTCGCTCCAGCAAACATTACCTCAAAATGGAATCCGTTTAAAATTCCAGTTATGATGGAGAAAATTTATTTTGTTTGGTTGTGAACCATGACGTCCGTGTAGCTGTAGAAGTGTTAAGGCATCTTTATTTTGAAATATAGTTATGCGTAGAGGTGATAGCATCGTGGCACGTGCTTTCTGAGGCGAATATTTCTAACGGTCAGCACAACCGAAAAGCGTTAAATTGAATTAATTACTTTACTGTTAATAAAGAGATAATGAATGGCATTACAATAAAATTATTCACGATCTGTAATATCGTTCTCCATCTTTTGTTTCTTCCTAGCCATTATTAGGCTTTTGTTTTTCTCTTATATTCCCATTTAATGAAGTATAAAAAAAGGTATTGGTTTACAGTTGCGTATAAGTTCAACATATAAAAATACTAATATATCGCGTGACGTTTAGATGGCCAAAGTATTGCTCTTACTTAAGGGGAAAGGATGGTTTAAACATGATAGAAAACTAGTCAATTCACAAAAAAAATATAAAAATAAACAAGTAAAAATAATATTTGATTTGTGAAAAATATATTACATAAAATTTAATGCACATTTATGACCTTGTTATTTGCTTTTATGCCATTTTTAAAACTCTGTTGTACAGAGTTTTTAAATGACGCTAAACTTTGGTTGGAATTTCCAGTAACTTTAATTTCTTACTTTATTCTCATACAAAAAGTTACATTATTATATCCTCGGACTATTAATGCCACAAACATCATTCAAGCTGTTAGGAAACTTTTCTTAGCAACAGAAATTTGTTTTAATAATAATAATAATTATTATTATTATTATAATTATTATTATTATTATTATTATTAATTAATTTATTTATTTTAGCTGGCAGAGTTAAGGCCGTAAGGCCTTCTCTTCCAATCAACCAGCAAAAAGTATACATACATATGTATGAACTTACAAGCTACAAAGAATTCAACAATTTGATTTAGATAAGAGTTACATGTATACAAGAGTTATCATCATCATAGTCCTTGCAGGTATTAGGCCTAGTGGCCTGTTACGGTCTCCGTCCATCTTTTCAGGGGGCGTCCCAAAGATCGTCTTCCATGTAGTATATAGCGGAGAATTTGTCTTGGGAGTCTGGAACGGTCCATTCTATTGACATGGTTAAGCCATTTTTGTCTATAGTGGTTCAGATGTTCATAATTAGGTGTAATTTATGAACATCTCAAGAGTTATTTATTATTTAAACAGAAAAATAATATGAACTATTAATTAAACAATGAAATACAAACTGTGTAGCGGAATTAAGCTAAAATACATAGAAATTTAATATATTTGAAATAATGTTCGATAATAGAATGAGATTATTATGAGACAATTTTGAAAATACAGCGCTATCAGGATGTCTAAAGAAAGAAGTAACAATGTAGTCAGTGATAGTTTAAATCAGTATGATTGGAGTGAATTGCTAAGAAGGTTATCTTTTAAGCTGTTTTTAAAGATGTTTATTGTCTTGCAGCCCCTAATACTTTGTGACAAGGAATTCCATTGACACGAGGTGGATACTGTTAAAGATGATGAATAACAAGATGTTCTATGAAGAGGTATACTTAGCGTGCCACAGATAAGTGATCTGGTATTTAAGTCGTGGTTAGAGTATAGATAAGAGAAACGAGACGAAAGGAAATTTGGTGTTGAAGTGTGGAGAATTCGAAATAGTAAAGACAAAGAGTGTAAATTTCTACGTTCTTTGAGTCGGAGCCACGAAAGACTTACGAAGGACGGTGCATTTGAAAAATATTTCTTTATGTTTCTATAAAAACACCTTTAATATTCTTTCTTTTTTCAATGCAAATTTCTCCAAAATGTATTCAAATTAAAATAATGCAAAAACAAGTATATAATTAAAGATAAAAGATAACACAAAGCACAACACAGTAATAATAATAATAATAATAATAATAATAATAATAATAATAATAATAATAATAATATACACGTTCCTCCCCGCTAAAGTTCCAAATAACAACTAAAAATCATATCGGGAATATGATATAATGAACACGTTAGGATTGTATTAATAAATTACAACAGGATCACATCCCAAAAGCAAGATGCTTTATTTTTTAAATGCAATAGTTTATCTTAACATTTTGAAAGTCAATATCAAAATTATGTTTGACATTTTAAAGAATCTGCTTTTAAGAGTGAAGTGACACAGAAATTTTGAATTTATCTTCAAAAATGGCCGAGGTATATCCATTTTAGTGAAACTGTACCCTAGTACCTACTGTACTCCTTTCAAAATTTTCGCTCCAATATTTTTTTCAAAAACTAATCTCGAATCTAAATTGCTGCAGACATTTGTACATACAGAAAATAAAAAATGCGCAACAATTAGCAAAAAAATTAAAATCATACCAACTTCTCCCTGTAAGGTAACAAGGTAGTGTAAAGCTACTATTAAATATAGCAGTCCACATTTCACTTTGTATCTCTTCGACTTTTAAAACTATTTATTTGAAATTTTTAAGACAAATTTAGAAAGGTTTGGTGAACATAACCTGTAAATTTTAATATTCTAATTAAAATACTGTATATTATAATACTTTTAATAAAATATTGATAAAATAAATGAAAACACTGAGACATGAAAGTCAATATCTCTCATAAACTAGCTGATACATTTGGATTGAATTTCTTTGTGCACAGTCTAGAGCAGTGGTTTCCGAAGTTTTTCAAGGTGCGACCCACTTTTGGACAAGACATTTGTTTGCGATCCTTCCTCCCCCACTGCCGTAACGGTATTAATTCCAGTCTAAAAACCCAAACCCCTGTAAAATCGAAAATGACAATTTTACTCTAAACCAGTGGATACCACCCAAATTCTAATGTACCGATAAACACAAAACAAGGAACCGGAATAAGCAAAGCTATTTTCC
>NC_091129.1:158136114-158163614 GCF_040183065.1 Periplaneta americana
TAAGTGATCGTTTCATTTAATTTAGTATATTTCCTGTTGTTGTTTTTATTATTATTATTATTATTATTATTATTATTATTATTATTAATTATTGTTAGTATTAATTATTAGTATTATTATTAATTGTATTTTTAATTAATAAGTTTATTATTGTCATTATTGAGTGTAATTAGTTACCACTGCCACCGGGTATATACCCACTGCAGTGTGAATAAATACATACATACATACATACATACATACATACATACATACATACATACATACATACATACATACATACATACATACATACATACATCATCATCATCATCATCATCATCATGATCAGCAGCAGCAATTGACGAATATTATATATAACTTAGATGAAACGGGGGAAGATGTTTTGGTAGAAACTCACCATGACACGGACATATGCAGTGATGTTTCGCTTATTTCCAATACTCGTGTAAGGCCCGTAACACACTTGAACAGTTTTCGCTAGTGAGAAATGTGTTGCGAGAAAGAGGCGAAGAGCCTTCCTCCACACACTTGGCGAGTTCTCGCTATCACAGATCACATCTCGCTATGAACATCTATGCACTGCCTTCATGCAGAAAGCATTTTTCTGATTATAGTAATCACTCGTTGGGGGAAATATTACAGGTTATGTATTTACGTATATTATCGTACTCAAATATACAACCTGTAAGTATATTGTCGTACCGTAAAGTGGGGATATTTCGGACGCAGGGGTAACATCAGACGGTAATTCAATTTATCATATTTTATGTTGGTAACACCAGTTCTTAGCATCTTTTCCGCGCTTTTTACTATGTTCGTATGTTTCTGCACATTTTTAAAGACCCATTGGTGAACTGGTGTTACCAACATAAAATATGATAAATTGAATTACCGTCTGATGTTACCCCTGCGTCCGAAATATCCCCACTTTACGGTACTTTACAAATTACGTACGAACGCTGCTATGTTGAATCTGAGTATTCAGATGATGAGGAAATGGAGTTACATGAACGTATTTTGTTAATGAAAAAAAAGTAGGCCTAAAATTAAAGCCAGAAATATCTGAAAATCACATTGTATCTTACGAAAATAAGGGCGAGTTTTGGACACTGGTTTCGATTTGAATGATGATACGTTTAGGCATTATTTCAGGTCGAATGGACTACAGTTTTTTTGCCATTCATGATATGATAGAGGATTCTTTGCTATGTCCTGATTAAAATTATGTAAATTGTTATGACATATAGATACATTATTTCAAATGTTTAATTAATACTATTAAATTTCATCAAAATAAAGTATAGCTCTATTTATTTTCAGATAATCTGATATTTGTCTCCAGATTTCTTCTTTAAGTTTCGTGTTTTTATAGTTTTCATCCCGTATATCATATAAATAGGCCTACGGGTGACATCGTACAAGTTCGATAAGTTTCTGACTGCAATTGAGGGGTTTGTCGGAAAAAGGGCGTATACGTCAATATGGTGAATTGAGATACAGGCAATCTAAGATTTTAAAACGCACCTGAATAAAATGTTATACAGATAGTGAATAAAATTATACATTAAATTAAAAATCTTAGCGAGTATAAATGTTTTGTAGCATTTAGGCAATTTATATTTATTAAATTTCCTTATATTTGTACCATATAAAACTTTAGTCTATACGCCCTTTATCCATATAATGATTTTCTTAGGAGATTTAATGTAGATTTCAGATTTAAATTTCACACGGAATTGAAACAAAGATACATTTTATGACATTTATTATCTACTTATAAAATAATTTACATTATTTCAGATATACTGAGTAGACATTAAGTACGCAAAGCAAAATCTCTGAATATAACAGAAAAAGAAAATCTCCATTTTGTGTGAACATAAATAAATAAAATTTATTCTTTGTATAATCCTGATAACAATAAGCCCAAAAATCTGAATATTGTAACAAATCTCTTTATAGAACATGAAATATTTCCGTCTGAATCTATGAGTTTCATAAGTTTGTTTACTCTTAAAGCAAGGACAATAATGAACATAAAAAGCAGTCAAAGGAAAACTGGACTGACTAAATTGAACTATATATATTTGCTTAGTCTCTACCAAGAGAAAACACACACAGTACAGAATGCGGTAACGCTCAGCACTAGCTCTACTTGTAGACTGACTGACTAAATCACGCACGCACGCAGCCCTGTCCTGCAGGTATGTACAGTACAATCAAAACAAAATTTCGCTACTATAATTATTCACTACATTTTAAACCGTTTTCCCGAAGAAGGGCGTAGAGGTCTATCCGCCTTTCTTCCGGCAAACCCCTCAATTATCAGCCATCTTTCCTCATTTTCTAATAAAAACAATACAATTCATCGCCACCTGTGATATCTTTTCCTACATTCAATCGTCACAAAGAGTATAAATGTCAAACATCTTTGATAATGTGTCAAGAAAATTCGCTGAGCTACCGATTCCAACGAGAAACTCGCGCGAGGTTTTTGCCTCGAACGAGAATCTCTTCCAGTGTGTGGACGTCCATTTGAATCCATGTTATCAATCTTTGAATTTTCTCGCAACACATTTCTCGCTAGCGAAAACTCTTCAAGTGTGTTACGGGCCTAAGCGTGGGTAAGCGCTAACAAAAATGTTTGGCACATATGTCAAAGAGGCAAAAAGACCGACACGCGACCATTTGGGTTACAAAATTTGGCTTGCCTCACTAAGGGTTAAAGAATTCATTCTATTACTCGTACTGCTGATTCCACTACTCAAGATCAAGATGTCACCAACAATGGTTTCGGTAACATCTCTTTCATTATACTGATACAATCAGATATGATGAACTCCATGTTTTCGCCATCGGACTCATCTGAGCGTAGAATTTCAAAATTGTGTTATAGCAGCCTATGAAACTCTGACCTACAAAGTTAAACATTTTAATTATAGTGTCAAGAGTTGGACATCCTGTTCTTCAGAGAGGAATGCTTTTGACAGATTGTGTTCATGTCTATAGGATAGATGGACGCATGTCATAGCACATGTTCAGTCAGCGAATTTCCTGTGAAGGGAAAGTGAGCAAATCCCTTTGTGTCGGGATCTTGATAAGTCGCGCTCAAGCCTGTAATAAGATGTTACTCCACTAGGCTGACCTTCGCCTATTGGACACGATGCACCGGCAGAGCTAGCATGCAAAGTGAGCGGTGTGGTGGTTTACTATTGTTCTTAAAAGTTGGTTGCTAATACCTCCAGATACCTCTGATGGAGGTTCTGGCTGATATGTATATCTGTCTATCAGAGTGCTGCATTGGAGTTAAATCGCTCGCTTGAACTCGATCGATTGTCTCACCCTCGAGTGAGTTACGATCAGTCATGATACGCTCGTAATAAATAGAAGCACAATACAAGGTCATCTCACCGACATGTCTTATCTTGTATGGAAGGCAACAGATAAGATACACACATGCTTTGCTCACACGGTAAAAATAAGGCTTTGTTTTCTGCGTTTATGACAAACGTTTAATGGAACAGTCAATGGAATGTACCAAAAAAAGGAACATGAAGTTATAAATAAAATAGTATGAAAAACTTCGATATACAGTTATTATTGCTAATTAATAATTATTCAATATTTGATTTACCACATATATAATATGATAGGTTCATACATACGAGTAGTGTTCCGCCTATATACTGCGACAATGTAGAAACGTTTTACAAAATATTATTGATATAGCAATAGATTAATAACAATATTAGTACAGAGATAACGTCACAGAAAATATAATAAAACGAATAATCATGCTGCACAACTGTTACAGACGCAAAGATTGATACACTAATTATTAGAGAATTATTATTATTATTATTATTATTATTATTATTATTATTATTATTATTATTATTATTATTATTATTACTAGAAAACTTGATACGGTTCTTGCATTATCGTGATTGTGTTCTCCGTTTATAATAATTACATTTGCATCCAATAACATCTATCAGATGTGGCAAAAACAAAATCACTCCTGTGTGGGGGGGGGGGGGGAAACATTTACCTACAACATGTATATTACATTTTAAAGCAAGTTTTGTAGTTGTACTATGGAGAGGTTAGTTAAACACTGCAAAGTTTTGAAATGATAAACATCTATGATGTTACTACACAGTTCATCACTGTAAAAGAACGAATATCTAACGCTCGGCTTATGCCGTTCGAGGATTTATCGCTCGTGACAATTTTACCCATGATGCATGTGCGCTACCTATCGGATTATGCTATGAACTACTTGGCGCTCGAGCGAAAACGTTCGATGCAGACCTCTGATATCTATTATCAGGCAGTACATCTCACTTGACGATATGTGTCAGAGGAAGAACAATTGTTTGCATGCATCTGAAGTCTGATTAGTGGAATATGTCGTTAATCGGCGATGTATGCATTGGAGGGGGGAAAGGAACTGGCCACCCTACCCCATTATCTCCAGGCCTAGTTGCCTCATGAGTGGTGCCTTATTGGTGTTACTTATGAGCAGAGACCGGAATTTTGGCAGAATGCCTTTTTAAATGTGTTAAATCTGTCTCCATTTTGAAAGTAAGTCTGTACAAATTTTACCGTTGTGATTGAAACGTCACAGTTTTATGTTGCCCTTTTCTGCCCTTTTTAATATAAATGCCTAATTTACAAAATAAATGCTTTTTTGCCTTTATTTGATTATTTATATATTATTTATTAATTCATTATTAAAAATTGCCTACAGGTATATTTTAGAATAACTCTTCTCGGGTTCTCAGCCAGGTGAGTTGGAGATTTGCTTCCAAGCTTTCGACGGCTAGCTCTTCCATTTTCTTAATTCCCTGAAGAAGATGGCAGAGCTAGCTGAGAACCCGAGAAAATATCAAAATTGGAAACTTATCTTTTGAAGAGGTGGAGAAGTTCAAATGTCTGTGAGCAACGGTAACAAATATAAATGATACTCGGGAGGAAATTAAACACAGAATAAATATGGGAAATGCCTGTTATTATTCGGTTGAGAAACTTTTCTCATCCAGTCTGCTGTCGAAAAATCTGAAAGTTAGAATTTATAAAACAGTTATTTTACCGGTTGTTCTGTATGGTTGTGAAACTTGGACTCTCACTTTGAGAGAGGAACATAGGTTAAGGGTGTTTGAGAATAAGGTTCTTAGGAAAATATTTGGTGTTAAGAGGGATGAAGTTACAGGAGAATGGAGAAAGTTACACAACACAGAACTGCACGCATTGTATTCTTCATCTGACATAATTAGAAACATTAAATCCCATTGAGATGGACAGGGCATGTAGCACGTATGGGCGAATCCAGAAATGCATATAGAGTGTTAGTTGGGAGGCCGGAGGGAAAAAGATCTTTAGGGAGGCCGAGACGTAGATGGGAAGATAATATTAAAATGGATTTGAGGAAGGTGGGATATGATGATAGAGAATGGATTAATTTTGCTCAGGATAGGGACCAATGGCGGGCTTATGTGAGGGCGGCAATGAACCTCCGGGTTCCTTAAAAGCCAGTAAGTAAGTAAGTAAGTAAGTAATAATAATAAACATTATTGAATTAATCTGTTTCCTAAGTATTGCATAACTGAAGGGTTCAGAGCCATAGTGGGCCAAGCGCCATTTATTAAAAACGGAGAGAGCAAAGGTTAAAGTTAAGTGAATACCATAGTTTAATGAAGATTGACATATCATTTAGTTTTAATGTGTATACTTTATATTACTTGCTGTATGTTTCCATTGAATTAAGGTAATAATTTCATTTTAACCTTTGTTTTCTACGGTTTTAGTAAATGGCGCTTGGCCCACTATGGTTCTGAACCATTCAATTTTTGTAGAACCACCAGCGTAGCTCAGTCGGCAGACACGCTGGCCTGCTGATCCGGAACAGCACTCGGGCTTGGGTTAGATTCCCGCTTGGGCTGATTATCTGGTTGGGTTTTTCCGAGGTTTTCCCCAAACCTTAAGGCAAATGTCAGGTAATCTATGGCAAAACCTCGGCCTCACCCCCATCTCGCCAAAAAATTGTGTAACTCTTGATTTGTTACACTTTTTAAAGCTGATGTAATACTCATATATGTGGAATAAAGCTGTTAGAGTTGTGTTTTCCACAACTTGAAGCACGCGTGTTCGGAAGACAAGAAGCGCGCCGCAAGCCGATCACAGACCAGAGTTGTGGTCGTGCGTATCCCGTAAGCACACTGCTCCACTGATCTGCATATTCTCACGGCCACGCTCGCTCTATATTCTTGTGTGAGAGCAGATAACCGCAGTGCGATATCGTCCACCGCTTTGCCTCGTTTCAAGAGAAGGAAGACTGTTTACTTTACCACTGAGTCTAGGTCATAACACAAATCAACATACATAGGCCTACTTGGCTCAGTGACTTGTTACACACTTCTAGGACTACTAGAGAATTCCACAAGAATAAATTCTAAAATAGAAATGCAGCTTTTAAAGCAGCTCCAGACAATTGGCCACAGAAAATTGGTAACTGGGACAATTGGCCACAGAAAATTGGTAACTGGGACAGTTGGCCACAGAAAATTGGTAACTGGGACAATTGTCCACAGAAAAGTGGTAATAAGGACAATTCGCCACAGATAGACAATTCGCCACAGATAGACAATTCGCCACAGATAGAAAATTCGCCACAAATAGACAATTCGCCACAGATAGACAATTCGCCACAGATAGACAATTTGCCAGAAATAGACAATTCGCCACAGATAGACAATTCGCCACAGATAGACAATTCGCCACAAATAGACAATTCGCCACAGATAGACAATTCGCCACAGACAGACAATTCGCCACAGATAGACAATTCGCCACACATAGACATTTCGCCACAGGTAGACAATTCGCCACAGATAGACAATTCGCCACAGATAGACAATTCGCCACAGATAGACAATTCGCCACAGATAGACAATTCGCCACAGATAGACAACTTGCCACAGATAGACAATTCGCCACACATAGACAATTTGCCACAGATAGACAATTCGCCACACATAGACATTTCGCCACAGATAGACAATTCGCCACAGATAGACAATTCGCCACAGATAGACAATTCGCCACAGATAGACAATTCGCCACACATAGACATTTCGCCACAGATAGACAATTCGCCACACATAGACAATTCGCCACAGATAGACAATTCGCCACACATAGACAATTCGCCACAGATAGACAATTCGCCACAGATAGACAATTCGCCACAGATAGACAATTCGCCACAGATAGACAATTTGCCAGAAATAGACAATTCGCCACAGATAGACAATTCGCCACAGATAGACAATTCGCCACAAATAGACAATTCGCCACAGATAGACAATTCGCCACAGATAGACAATTCGCCACAAATAGACAATTCGCCACAGATAGACAATTCGCCACAGACAGACAATTCGCCACAGATAGACAATTCGCCACACATAGACATTTCGCCACAGGTAGACAATTCGCCACAGATAGACAATTCGCCACAGATAGACAATTCGCCACAGATAGACAATTCGCCACAGATAGACAATTCGCCACAGATAGACAACTTGCCACAGATAGACAATTCGCCACACATAGACAATTTGCCACAGATAGACAATTCGCCACACATAGACATTTCGCCACAGATAGACAATTCGCCACAGATAGACAATTCGCCACAGATAGACAATTCGCCACAGATAGACAATTCGCCACACATAGACATTTCGCCACAGATAGACAATTCGCCACACATAGACAATTCGCCACAGATAGACAATTCGCCACACATAGACAATTCGCCACAGATAGACAATTCGCCACAGATAGACAATTCGCCACAGATAGACAATTCGCCACAGATAGACAATTTGCCAGAAATAGACAATTCGCCACAGATAGACAATTCGCCACAGATAGACAATTCGCCACAAATAGACAATTCGCCACAGATAGACAATTCGCCACAGATAGACAATTCGCCACAGATAGACAATTCGCCACAGATAGACAATTCGCCACAGATAGACAACTTGCCACAGATAGACAATTCGCCACACATAGACAATTTGCCACAGATAGACAATTCGCCACACATAGACAATTCGCCACAGATAGACAATTCGCCACAGATAGACAATTCGCCACACATAGACAATTCGCCACAGACAGACAATTCGCCACAGACAGACAATTCGCCACAGATAGACAATTTGCCACAAATAGACAATTCGCCACAGATAGACAATTCGCCACAGATAGACAATTCGCCACAGATAGACAATTCGCCACAGATAGACAATTTGCCACAGATAGACAATTTGCCACAAATAGACAATTCGCCACAAATAGACAATTCGCCACAGATAGACAATTTGCCATAGATAGACAATTTGACAAATATAACAACCACCTTTCTCCTTGTACGGTCTTAGTGTATCTGTCGGCTATAACGTTCAGTTCATCAATATTCCTTGGTTCAGGTGGTAGGTGCAGCTTCCTGGCACGGCGCAGTTTTTTAATAGATGGTTTCTTCGGTAGATTCACATTGGCTTCGCTTGCAATACGCTGTAACTCATTTTGAATAATGACAGACGTTGGTTCTCGGGAAGTCCCGCCCTTGCCTTCATGTCCTCTACACATTCCTTTGCCTTAATCCTCCCCCAGTCTGCAGAATGATTCTTGTGTTCAGACGGTTCTTTGACGACACTGCTTCCATCTTCTGATAACGTGACTGTTGCATTACACCCGCCACACATGTCACAGCGCCAAACAACTCCATTCTTATTTTCTCTAAGTCTCGTGTACATGTAGCCAAGATATATTAATTTGTCAGAGCCTCTTTCTGATTTTCTGAAGCGAATTTCTTCCGCGATAGTTCCGAATTAGTTTACAGCTTCTGGATTTGTCTTGTGTTACCATAGAAATATATTCTAAATTGTTGCGAATTTGAGTATTCCCTTGAATTTTAATGTGTGCCTAATTGTCTTTGATTACTTACTTACTTACTTACAAATGGCCTTTAAGGAACCCGAAGGTTCATTGCTGCCCTCACATAAGCCCGCCAGCGGTCCCTATCCTGTGCAAGATTAATCCAGTCTCTATCATCATACCCCACCTCCCTCAAATCCATTTTAATATTATCCTCCCATCTACGTCTCGGCCTCCCCAAAGGTCTTTTTCCCTCCGGTCTCCCAACTAACACTCTATATGCATTTCTGGATTCGCCCATACGTGCTACATGCCCTGCCCATCTCAAACGTCTGGATTTAATGTTCCTAATTATGTCAGGTGAAGAATACAATGCGTGCAGTTCTGTGTTGTGTAACTTTCTCCATTCTCCTGTAACTTCATCCCGCTTAGCCCCAAATATTTTCCTAAGCATCTTATTCTCAAACACCCTTAACCTATGTTCCTCTCTCAGAGTGAGAGTCCAAGTTTCACAACCATACAGAACAACCGGTAATATAACTGTTTTATAAATTCTAACTTTCAGAATTTTGGACAGCAGACCGGATGACAAAAGCTTCTCAACCGAATAATAACACGCATTTCCCATATTTATTCTGCGTTTAATTTCCTCCCGAATGTCATTTATATTTGTTACTGTTGCTCCAAGATATTTGAATTTTTCCACCTCTTCAAGTAAAATTTCCGTGTTTTCCCTAACCGTTTGTCTATTTTCTCCTAACATATTCACGTCATCCGCATAGACAAGAAGCTGATGTAACCCGTTCAATTCCAAACCCTGCCTGTTATCCTGAACTTTCCTAATGGCATATTCTAGAGCGAAGTTGAAAAGTAAAGGTGATAGTGCATCTCCTTGCTTTAGCCCGCAGTGAATTGGAAACGCATCTGATAGAAACTGACCTATACGGACTCTGCTGTATCTTATTGTAGGGATTCGTAACAAGCTGTTTTTTACGGTGATGGGTTGTTAGCCCTTCGCCCAACCCCCAAGCTGGAGGACCACCCCTTATCGGCTGTCCACGACTGCTTATTCAATATATTCGCAGCTACCCTCCATATCTGGAGGCCGTCTCCTCTATCCGCAACCTGAGGACGCGCCATGCCGTGGTGATAGGGACCCACAATACATGGAGAAAATCTGTAATAACTCATCCAAAATCCGCAAAATTTCACTAGTATGCAGCCGAGTCACGTGGTTCCCATTTTCTTTCACTGAAAGTTTCGAACATGGTAACTGAAACTCTACAAACACATGTGCAGTCCGAGCATTCAATTACTACCCAGTCGGTGTCAAAGACGACACTTTATTTTGAAGAGATAAGATAAGACTTCAGCAGCGGTAACATATGTCTACCAGTGATGCGTTAGTATTTGTAATTTACTTTCTCATCATATCTACTCCACGTGGATTGAAAAATGCTTTCATATCTCGAGTTGATTGGTAATGACAAAAAAGGTTGTTGTTTGTTGTTTAGTCAACTGTCGGAAGACAGATTTGAATCTCTTAAGTATCACCAATAAGGCATTACTCAAGAGAAAACTAGGCCGGGTGATAATGGGGTAGGGTGGCCAGTTCCTTTCCCCCTCCAATGCATACATCGCCGATTAGCTACATATTCCACTAATCAGACTTCAGATGCATACAAACAATTTTATTGTTCTGATACATATCGTCAATAACTTAAATGGGAAACTTTGGAAAACAGACGTAGGAAAACTAGAATAACATCATTGTATAGAGCACATTTAGGTCAGAAAGCATGGGTAGACATAACGGTTCGGTTAGAAAAGCCAACGTACTATGGTAGGAACGATCATGATTTTAAAATCAAATGTAGGAAACAGAAAACGGATGTAGGTAAATTCTCATTTTAAATAGAACTATAAATGACTGGAATGACCTACCTGCAGCGGTCTTTGAGGGCTGTCCTTCCTTAAGGAGATTTAATAATAATTTAAAAAGTTGTGTATAAAGTGCAAATTAAAATTAAGGTGACATTCAACATTTAATTTTTTAAGGTGACGTGTATTTATCTAGCCTGACGAGTTTACTTCCTTGGTTTGAATTGTAAATTATTTAAAATAGCGTGTAAGAGGGCCTTAAACTAGAAATGTTTAGTTTAAATGTACTTCTGTTTATAAATATGCATAAGGATGTAATTATTTGACTTATTTGAACTGTTGTATCAGTGAAGCGAGGTGAGTCAGTGAAGTTATGGTTTTACAGTGCAGTGAACAGTTCCGATCAGTGATAATTATAGCGTCAATGAAATGTGTTCTATAGTGTCAGTGAAATGTGTTACAGAGTGTCAGTGAAATGTGTGCTAAAGTGTCAGTGAAATGCGTCATAGTGCCACTACAGGGAATGAGATGAGAGTAAAGTGAAAGACTATTGAAACTTATGTAGGACCTATACATAATTATGTAGGTTGTATTGTAAAATTAGGTATTTTATTTATGTTTTATTATTATTGTGTTAAATTGTATTGTGTATTCTTATTGTATTGTGTATAAAATTGCATATGTGTTGTAAAATTGTATTGTGTATTGTAAATTTTATTGTGTATTGCTTATCATTTTATTGTGTATTGTTTATATTGTGTATACCACTGCCACCGGGTGCTTGCCCACTTGCAGTGTAAATAAATACATACATATAAGTGAGATGTACTGCCTGATAATAGATACACATAACAGAACCTCAATCAGAGTAAAAAAAATGTTAGTAATTTTAATTTCAATTTAAATTAAAAGTTGTAAAATAACTTAAAATTTATTCACTGTGGATAGTGGCGGTAGATATAAATGTATTGATACAGTAATAAAAATAATTGTAATTAGAGATTATCTTTACAACTAAAACGTGACAACGCCGCTTGACATTAGAAATATCGATGCTTGCAAAAAAAAAATGCATCCAATACAAAGCCTGTCGCTAGGATATTATTCAACGATTTCACTATACCTGCTTTCTCTCTCTTCCTCACACATACAAACACACACACTCACGAATAATCTCGAGGGAAAAATTGTTCCGGGGCCGGGCATCGAACCCGGGACCTTTGGTTTAACGTACCAACGCTCTACCAACTGAGCTACCCGGGAACTCTACCCGACACCGATCCAATTTTTCCCTCTATATCCACAGACCTCAAAGCGGGCTGACAACTTTATACTTCTTCCTCCTACTATCATTCCTCCCATGTTCTGAAAACAGTTCTTTACTAAATTCTCCAAGTAGACTTTGAACAGTGTAGGTGATAAAGAGCATCCTTGACATACTTCTCTCCCTATTTCACTTCCTTCTGACATTTTTTCTGCTATCCTGACTTTCACTCGTTGCTTCATATAAAGATTATTGAACAGCTTTCTCTCTTTCCAATCCACACCTATTTTCCATAGCATCCCCATCAGTTTATTCCAATCTACTCTGTCAAAAGCCTTTTCTATGTCCACAAATACTACATCACTTCTTTGTTCTTCTCTAGGTAGCTTTCGCCGATTGTTCCTAGCAGTGCAAAGCCCGTATGTGTTTTGAACTCAAGACACCCAGTTCATAGCAGTTTGCATCGTATCTTACGTCAGCCATTCATACGATGCACATAGCGATGCCGTCGTACCGCAGACAGGAGTATCGAGTTGCGATCGGCTGACCTGCGAGGGGTTTGTTTTCTCGCCTGCATCACGCCTATCAGTCGCTCGTCCGTGCCTACTCAAGTGCAACTAGAGCAGAAAAAAAAGCCGCCGTGCTCCGACTCTGTAGCTCTTACATCATCATCGACGTCACGATCCCAGGTCATTCATGATCGCCTTCTATGCAATTCGTATGAAAGTGCCTCCATTTAGTGAGGCGTATTCTTTATTCTACAGAGTGATTTATATAGAACTGATACATTTCTTTCATTAGTTGTTTCAAAACGAATTGTGCTAGCGACAACTTATTATACCTAAAATGTAGAGGAATTTTGGGAGATTATTTACCTCTATAGCAAATGTTGAAAATGTCCTCCATCCTGCATCAGGCACAACTCAACACGTCGTTCCATGTTACTGGCCACTCGTTGGAGGACTCTGTTGTCAATAGCTTGAATCTCCTGTGTGATGTTGTGCTTCAGATCGTCCAATGTCTGGGGACGTGTGACGTAAACCCTGTCTTTTAAGTAACCCCATAGAAAGAAGTCCGGCGTTGTCAAATCCGGAGATCTCGGTGGCCACAGGTTCCTGGAAATTATTCGGTCGTCAAAGAAACTTGGCTTTAGGCCTGCACTTTTCGCAGCTCTCTGACACATTGCGTAGGTGTACCCTGTCTCCTGCGACAAACGTCTTAATGATTTTTTTGGTGACTGCTCCAGTCGTGCTCTTACGTCAACAACAACCGTGGGAAGCCTAGATGAACGATGCTTGCCCTTTTCACTCACCAGAGATCCAGTTCTTTCCAGTTTGTTTACCAGTCCCAGTATTGTGTTTCTTTTGGAAGGATTGCGAACACCAAATTCTCTCTGGTATGCCCTTTGAGTAGCTGTAATTGAATTCGTAATCCAGTATTGCTTCACAAGGAAGAGTCGTTGATTTAATGTGTACTGCATTTTCACGTTGACACAAAATGTCGAAAACAGCTGCCAACAATAGGAATAAAACATAAACATCTGCGCATCTAGTGACAATGAATCGAAACTCCAGAACATTCTGGTTAATTTGGCGCTAAAATTGGGTCATTGAATGAATTTCCAACGGAATAATTAAAGAAAGAAATGTGTCAGTTCTATATAAATCACTCTGTAATATTTTCAAGACAGAAAACATTCAGAATCTCTCATACGGTGCTATGATAGTGACGGAGTAATTGTGGAATGAAACTGCACTGTTAGTGCAATGGCTGAACATCGTCCCCAGTGGTTCAATCGTTGTCATGCCAGGCGCTGAATCCAGAGTTCGCGGGTTCAAAACCGGTAGAGAGAGGCTAAATCGTTAGCATGACTACCTTCTCAAATAAAGCAAGGCTGTAGATCCCGTCTAATAGATTTATAGTGACGTGGAAGAACTCCACCCCTGCAGCAGGGCTCCAGGCAAAATTTTTTGGCCATTGATAGGGTGACCAGACGTCCTCTTTTGTCCGGACAAGTCCTCCTTTTAGGCCTTTGTCCGGGGTCCGGGTGGACTTTAAAAGAATCAAGAAATGTCCTCCTTTTCGTAACAAGTATGTCTGATATTTTGAAGTTATCTTATTTTACCCCTTTTTCAAATAATGTGCCTGTAGATGGTAGCAGCATCGATGGAATATGCTCTCTCTGTCCTCTTTAACGTCTTTATACTCATCCTCCTATACTGTAGAAATACCTCGCCTCTGGAATTCGTTACCTAATGACGTCAGGGACTGCCGGACTTTATCACAATTCAAAATTAAATTGGAAAATTTTCTCTTAGTTAATGTATTTTTTAGGTATTGCTAGAAGTATTGATTTGTGTTTTTTTTTCTTTTTCTTTTTTAATCTAGATTAAAATTGCAAGTTTCTTGTTTATGTTAGTTAATTAGTTAGGATAGAATTAATTATGATACTTAATCACTCATTTAAAGTTTGTGTGACTGCAACCTGCGTATATTTTTGTTTGGATTTACTTTCTTTATAGTGTTTTTTTCTCTCTCTCTCTTTATTTCTTGTGTAGCTTTATTTTATATATAGTGTATTTTTTTCTGTTTATTTCTATTATTGTATTTGTATTCCTGGTGTTGTGGAAGAGAAGGCCTGATGGCCTTAACTACACCAGAATAAATAAATAAATAAATAAATAGATAAATAAATAAATAAATTTGCCAATTTAATAATTATACTTACCTTACTTTCATATGTAGCTAACTGTAAAATTATTATTATTATTATTATTATTATTATTATTATTATTATTATTATTATTATTATTATTATTATTATTAAGTTTTACCAGACAGTAATTATTTTGTAATAAAATATATATTAAAATACTTTTAATTATGATATAAGCCTAAATCTGTACTGTAAATATTTTGTAATGAAATAGATACTGACCTAATTTAAAATATGAGTATAATATAGACCTAAGCCTAAATCTAAGTAGCCACTGGCGTAGCTCAGTCAGCTAAGGCTCCGATTCGGAGTTGCGCTCAGGCGCAGGTTCAATCCCCGCTTGGGCTGATTAATTAGCTGGGTTTTTCCGAGGTTTGCTCCAACCGTAAGACGAATGTCAAGTAATCTATGGCGAATCCTCGGTCTCATCTCGCCAAATATCATCTCGCTATCACCAATCGCATCCATGCTCGATAACCTAGTAGTTGATATAGCGTCTTTAAATAAATAAATAAATCTAAGTACATAATATTTTCTGTCCTCATTTTTCCAACAATGTCCTCCTTTTTGAAGCTTTGTGTCCTCTTTTTTTATCGATGTTAATCTGGTCGCCGTAGCCATTTATCACCCACGATTATATTTGATACTAGCCGTACCCGTGCGCTCCGCTGCACCCGTTAGAAGTAAATATAAAGTAATTACATAATTAAAATAGGACATTTGATCCAGGGAACATTCGTGTTTGATAGAAGGATAAATCGTTTAATATGTTACTTAATTTAAATTGCATCCAAATAATTAAAATGCGATCATTTTGGTCGAGAGACACTCATTTGGTGCAATGACAACTCCTTTAATATGTTTCTTCATTTTTATTACATGCAACCACAGTTTAATGAAGATTGACATCATTTAGATTTAATGTGTATATTTTATTTTACTTGTTCTAGGTTTCCATTGAATTATGGTAATAACTTAATTTTAACCCTTGTTTTCAACGTATTCAGTAAATGACGCTTGGCCCACTATGGTTCTGAACCCTTCAAATAACTTAAATTATATTATAATATAATATTACATATTATATTATATTATTTTATTATATATTATATTATATTATATTATATTATATTATATTATATTATATTATATTATATTATATTATATTATATTATATTATATTATATTATATTATATTATATTATATTATATTATATTATATTATATTATATTATATTATATTATATTATATTATCATCCTTCATGCATTAGGAAATTGATTCCTGTAGCAGCTACTGAAATTGGTCCATCCATCTTTTGGCTGGTCTTCCAATATTTCTTTTTCCCCGTGGTTTATTATATTATATTATATTATATTATATTATATTATATTATATTATATTATATTATATTATATTATATTATATTATATTACATTATATTATATTATATCAGAAGTTACTATAATAAGATTATAGCATTATGTTCATCTAGAGAAACTACACTTTCCAATGGTGAAATAATAATTAATTATACAAATCGGTTAATTTAGCTTCCAATATTACTTCATACAAACACAGAAACATTCTCTGTAGGCTATCTTTCATAGCTTTCGATTGTTGCTGTCCAAGGCCCCTTATAGACGAAGTCATTTGTTTTTTAATTCATTACACGGCCTTAGATGGCAGTTATTTTAATTTTAAAACTCATTTATCTCATTAAATATCAGTCCTATCAAAATTTGTCAAGGAATAAAACTTATCGCAAATTATGTTTAAAGAAACTTTTGTTATGTAACATTTTTCACAAAAATCAATAATAAGCGAGATATTTCGATTTATTTAATTCAGGCCCCCCTTATAACCCCCATTTTAAATAATGTATTTTGAATGCCATATATCCTAAAATCTAAGTTACAACGAACTTAATTTATATTCCAATTTTCATCGAAATCCGTTCAGCCATTATCGCGTGAAAAGGTAAGAAACATCCAGACAGACAGACAGACATATAAAGAAAGAAAAATTAAAAAAAAAAAAGCGATTTTCGGTTTCAGGGTGGTTAATTATATATGTTAGAACTAATCATTTTTGGAAAATCGAAAATTACCAGAAAAATTTCGGCTACAGATTTATTATTAGTATAGATAAGCAGCCTCTGCAGTAGAAACGTCAGTAAATATAATACCAGTACCACTGCTACTGGTGCTACTGCTCTGCTGCTCGATTTGGGTAACGGTTTTATGCGCCTGTGCTAAAGTTTAACCCATCACGTATTATCTCGTCATTTTAATCAGTTTTTAATGTTTCTGTATCAACTATTAGGTTATATAGCGTGAATGGAATTGGTGATGTCAGATGAACCCGAAGATTCGCCACTGAATTACCTGAAATTCGCCTTAAACTTCAGGAAAACTACAGAGAGATCTCACGAAGGAAGTCAGCGCAAGCTCGAGGGAATCAGTGTTGCTTGCTATTTCGGACCACCGAGTTTGATGACACTCTTTCGGGTGGAAGTTAATGATGTAAAACGAAGTACAGCGAAGCGGAAACGAAATCTGTAGTTAATGTATCCATCTTCTACTGACTTCTGCCGGGAATATGTGGTGAAACCTGGCATTCTAGTAAAGTATGAGATCACGAGTTGTCTGCTGTTTTGTTACACGATTGAAAATGTTTATTATACACATTAAGTCATGATTATTGCAGTGTGTGAATTGGGCAGAGTTCAAGATTTCGATTCTCCGTAGGCGCTCAACTGTATGCACGTCTCATTTTGTTCGGAATAGTCCTACTGCTTGCTTTCTTAATTTAGTGATATATTTTGTCTACGAAAATTAAATATACATCTTGATTACACAACTTTTAACACTGTATCACTTCGGAATATATATGATAAGACTTTCTTGTGTTAAATTCTAACATACTTTGTTTACATGTTTCGACCTATTTATGGGTCATCTTCAGAACTGGTCGTTGTTGTCTTGGCGTATACAAACTCAAATGTAACACCTGCAACAACTCCTACATAGGACAGACAGGCAGATCATATCAAACACTTTACAAAGAACACAGCACAGCCATAACAAAATTACAAAACACCTCCACATATGCAGAACACATCACAAATGCTAACCACACCTACAGAAACATCAACACAGACATGGAAATACTGCACATCCAACCAAAAAGCCAGAAACTAAACACACTAGAACAATATGAAATGTACAGACACATGAAAGACACACCCCAACGAAATTCTCAGCACACAACTCAATTGCAGAACACATACACTCTTTGACTCTACACTAAACCACACGAACGCACCCTCACAGGAAACAGAACAAGAGGCGCCAAGACCAACAACGACTAGTTCTGAAGATGACCCATAAATAGGTCGAAATATGTAAACAAGGTACGTTAGAATTTAACACAAGAAAGTCTTATCATACATATTCCGAAAATTAAATGTTCCCCGTTTTCCTTTTCCATTTGTTTTGAACTTGATATAAGGGCATAACGTTTTAGTCTTGCGAATGGAATACGATCGTCACTAAACGTACCATTATCGATTTATAGTTCCCCTTGAATCTCGGCATCTTCTCCAACTGTAGTGTGTCGCGGGCTAGTCTATTAATAGCGATAACTTATCTTGACATTTTTTGCAGAAGATGGAACTAGTTCTGTTTCGCGTAATATCATCGTAGCCATTATTGTCATCTCCGCCTTATTATCTTCGTTACCTTCGTCTTCATCGTCATCATCATTGTTGTCAATAACATAGTCATTATAATTACCGTCATTATAGTAATCATTCTCATCTTTATTGCTGTCATCATCAGGGAACGGATTTCTATGTCTGTACCTATTTTGTTTGCTACGATCTACACTATGTTATTCAGATATCTGTACGTTTCATGTACACATGATCCTCCTATTAAAATTCTGTAGTACTTAAACGCCTAAATGAAGCATATACTCTTATAAAAGCCTAAATTCAATTCAATTCAATTTATTTGGCCATTAGACATACAGTTTTAGGCTTCGTCAGAATACATTGAAAAACATATAAATACATTTTTAAAACACACTAATAAAAGAAACACTAAAATTTAAATAATACAATGAAAACATGAAATAATTTGAAACTTTTAAATTAAAGAAAACTAACTAAATTACAATTAAACTTATTTATTAAAATACAATTTCATACAAATTTGTGTTGAAAAACTCAGCAACAGAATAAAAAGGATTATTTAATAACCAATTGTAAAATCTAGTTTTGAAGCTATTGATTGGTAATTTATACTGTTGACTTGGGAGCTTATTATATAATTTGAGTAGCTTAATATCAAAGACGGATATCTGTCGTCTCCATAGTTTTGATCTAGAGACAATTTTTTAATTCACAGTGTTCTTTGTAATATTTAACACAATTTATTTTATAAATGTAGTGTTAGAGTTTGCATATGGTTTCACTATAACTGGAAAGAGCATGAAAAATTGTATAAAAATCCACAGCTATCTAAATTTCGATTGAGGTCAGATGTCCGCCTTTGATATTAAGCTACTCATTTCATCCCCATAATTAAAAAGTTTGTGTTGCTCTTGTGTAATCTACAATATGGAATATTAATTTGTTTACTATTTCTAATTTCATGATCATATATATTGGCCACTAATGAGTAATTGTCAATGTTTTGTCGAGTGTAAAGTACTAGATCATATATATACAAATTTATGATTGTTAAAATCCGTGATTGTCTGACAAGTGGCTGTTTGTGCCTGAAAAGCGCCTTTTTTAGTATTTTACGTACATTTAAAATAAAAATAACGGTACTAAAATGCAAAAATGCCCAAAAAACTATAAAAATATTCTATTTAAGATTGTAAAAAAATTCCGTTAAAAATTCTATTTAAGATGTAAAAAAAATCCGTTACAGACAAACACTAGTCTAGTAGGTTCGTTCCATATTGGTCTTAGAAGGGAAGGGAAGAAGATTTTACCTAATTTCCTGGAATATAAGTTCGTTTGGAAAAGTTCATGCTAGCACAAAAGAGGTGGTAGGTTGTCAGGTTAGGCGAGAGCTTGCAAATAAAGTTTCTGCGTCGATGCACCCCTGTTATACGAAATGAAACTGATCAATCAGCATTCACTCTCTTTCACTGACAGAATTTGAGTCTTCAGTTCAGTAGCACCAATTCTTTGTAGGCTTACATAAGTTCTATTAAAAATGTAATACTTACTTACTTACTTACAAATGGCTTTCAAGGAACCCGCAGGTTCATTGCCGCCCTCACATAAGCCCGCCATCGGTCCCTATCCTGTGCAGGATTAATCCAGTCTCTATCATCATTTCCCATCTCCCTCAAATCCATTTTAATATTATCCTCCCATCTACGTCTCGGCCTTCCCAAAGGTCGTTTTCCCTCCGGCCTCCCAACTAACACTATATGCATTTCTGGATTTGCCCATACGAGCTACATGTCCTGCCCATCTTAAACATCTGGGTTTAATGTTCCTAATTATGTCAGGTGAAGAATATAATGCATGCAGTTCTGCGTTTTGTAACTTCCTCCATTCTCCTGTAACTTCATCCCTTTTAGCCCCAAATATTTTCCTAAGCACCTTATTCTCAAACACCCTTAACCTATGTTCCTCTCTCAGAGTGAGAGTCCAAGTTTCACAACTATATAGAAGAACCGGTAATATAACTGTTTTATAAATTCTAACTTTCAGATTTTTGGACAGCAGACTGGATGATAAAAGCTTCTCAACCGAATAATAACACGCATTTCCCATATTTATTCTGCGTTTAATTTCCTCCCGAGTGTCATTTATATTTGTTACTGTTGCTCCAAACGAACTTATATTCCAGAAAATTAGGTAAAATCTTCTTCCCTCTCCTTCTAAGACAAATATGGAACGAACCTACTAGACTAGTGTTTGTCTGTAACGGAATTTTTTTTACATCTTAAATAGATTTTTTATAGTTTTTTGGGCATTTTTGCATTTTAGTACCGTTATTTTTATTTTAAATGTACGCAAAATATTAAAAATGGCGCTTTTCAGGCACAAACAGTTTTTAGGCTTTTATAGGAGTATACGGTTCATTTAGGCGTTTTAGGTCCTTACTTACTTACTGGCTTTTTAAGGAATCCGGAGTTTCAGGTTGTCAGGTTGCAAATAAAGTTTCTGCGTCGATGCACCCCCGTTATACGAAATGAAACTGATCAATCGGCACTCACTCTCTTTCACTGACAGAATTTGAGTCTTCAGTTCAGGAGCACCAATTCTTTGTAGGCCTACATAAGTTCTACTTAAAGTGAAATATTTACTAAAATTAAAATTATTATTTAATAATTTTATATAAACTCCTGAAAGTCCAAAATAGGATTTTATAAAGCCCTAAATCTCTCTTTTTTTATCACCTAGAAATATGTTCGCTACTCATAAGTCACCATTTTCATTGTCTTCTGTAAAGCATTTTCATAGTTGGTAATTTTATGATTTTCTCATAGTTTTTGGTACGAGTTCAGATTACGTATAGAGACTGTAACTCAAACAATTTCTTTATTTATTTCAATTTAGACCTCACTTCTTTATTTGCACTGCTTGTTTGGAGATTTAATTCTGTTAGCCGTACGTTGTTAAGCGGACGTGAAGCTGGTTAAAGATTGTTCGGTCTCTATTACAACAACACGGCACTTTGCAGTATTTGAATTGTTATTCGCAGCACATGCTATGCATAAGAACGACGCTGGCGAGGAAAACGTTATGTTCTACATACTTATTAATGACTTAACAGACTGATTCGTGAAACCCGGCTCTGCATTATTCCAGTGTTATCTTGTATCCCGTTCTTTTTTATTGTAAAACTTTCTCCAATCCGGCTTGTTAAACTGAAATTTGAGCGTAGAAAATTGAAGTTTTGTACCAGCGAGTGATGTAAAGCTTGTAAAATTACACCAGTACTCATTCCAGGACAAAATAACTAGAGTTGGTTCATTATTGTTTCCAAGAAAAAAATTAAACAGCGGAAATTCGCTTTCAGACTAGCAGGAGGCCATGCACGCCCGTTTGAGTGTTATAATCCTCTAATTATACGTACAGGTATGGCGAAGTTTATTTCATAGTACAGTAAATGATGTCTTGTTGAAATTTACTTCAGGATAAAGTGTAGAATGCCTTTCTCTAATTGTAAATATTTGCTCAGGAAAGAAACAGATTTTGAGGTTCTATGTTTCTTTAAAAGTAAATAAGGGTGTATTATCGAGAAATTCATCTTAACTTAAAAGAAATCTCTTAATCTGAAAAAGAACCTTTTCAAACAATTGTGACGCTCTGTTTCGATTTCCAAACAATGAAACTGCATTTTTTTTTTTTTTTTAAGATTTAATCATGCATTTGTTCGTGTTGATATCCCATTTCGAAAAGTTACATACATAAACAGGAAGTTTACAAGTGATTCAACGTTACGGAAAAAATATTTCAAAGTTTGCTGTAAAAAGTGATAATTACCTAAGCAGATAACAAAATTTAGGTTATAGTTTTATCATTAGTATAAATGATGATGATAATGATTATTATTATTATTATTATTATTATTATTATTATTATTATTATTATTATTATTATTTACTTACTTACTTACTTACTTACAAATGGCTTTTAAGGAACCCGCAGGTTCATTGCCGCCCTCACATAAGCCCGCCATTGGTCCCTATCCTGTGCAAGATTATTCCAGTCTCTGTCAACATCGTCATCATCATCATCATCATATTATTATTATTATTATTATTATTATTATTATTATTATTATTATTATTATTATTGTTGTTGTTTTAGTGGGGTATTTTACTACTCTGTAACAACATCTAAGGTTATTTAGCGTCTGAATGAAATGAAGGTGATAATACCGGTGCAATGAGTCCGGGGTCCAACACCGAAAGTTACCCAGCATTTGCTCGTATTGGGTTGAGGGAAAACCCCGGAAAAATCTCAACCAGGTAACTTGTCCCGACCGGAGATCGAACCCGGGCCACCTGGTTTCGCGGCCAGACAAGGTGTTGACTTATTATTATTATTATTATTATTATTATTATTATTATTATTATTATTATTATTGTATTATTTTTTAGTTGTTTATTTAACGACGCTTATCAACTACTAGGTTATTTAGCGTCGATGAGATTGGTGTTAGCTAGATGGTATTTGGCGAGATGAGGCCGAGGATTCGCAATAGATTACCTTGCATTCACATTACAGTTGGGGAAAAGCTCGGAAAAAACCCAACTAGGTAAGCAGCACAAGCGGGGATCGAACCCGCGCTCGCACGCAACTTCAGACCGGCAGACAATCGCCTTAACCACGCCTGTATATTTTATTATTATTATTATTATTATTATTATTATTATTATTATTATTATTATTATTATTATTATTACTATTATTATTATTATTAGTGGGTTATTTTATTACGCTGTATCAACATCAAAGGTTAACTTATTTAGCGTCTGAATGAAATGAAGGTGATAATGCCGGTGAAATGATCCAGCAGCGATAGTTACCCAGCATTTGCTAGTATTGGGTTGAGAGAAAACCCCAGCAAAACCTCAACCTTGTAACTTGTCCCGACCGGGAATCGAACCCGGGCCATCTTGTTTCGCGGTCAGACACGCTAACCGTTACTCCACAGGTGTTTACTTATTGTTATTATTATTGTTATTATTGTTATTATTATTATTATTATTGTTATTATTAATATTGTTATTATTAATATTATTATTGTTATTATTAATATTATTATTGCTATTATTATTGTTATTATTATTGTTATTGTTATTATTATTATTGATATTATTATTGTTATTATTATTATTGTTATTATTAATATTATTATTGTTATTATTATTGTTATTGTTATTATTATTGTTATTGTTATTATTATTGTTATTGTTATTATTGTTATTGTTATTATTGTTATTATTATTATTATTGTTATTATTATTATTATTGTTATTATTATTATTATTATTGTTATTATTATTGTTACTGTTATTGTTATTATTATTGTTATTGTTACTATTGTTATTATTACTATTGTTATTGTTATTATTATTATTATTATTATTATTGCTATTGTTATTATTTTTATTGTTATTGTTGTTATTATTATTGTTATTATTATTGCTATTATTATTATTGTTATTGTTATTAATATTATTGTTATTATTATTATTGTTATTATTGTTATTGTTATTATTGTTATTGTTATTTTTGTTATTATTATATTATTATTGTTATTATTATTATTATTATTATTATTATTATTATTATTATTATTATTATTGTTATTTCATAATAATTAGAGTCTGAATCTAATTTTCCACTTTTTTACTCTTGCGACGTCTGTACTCGTGATCCTGTGCTGCAATAGCGGGCACCGTTCATTGAGGACTGCAATTTTCTTTTTGTACTTTCCTGAATGAGTTGTTATTTGTTATTTTTCTCGCCGCAGGTTGCCAGTTTTACCCTGCGGGGGAGTACCTCAGGTTTGTCCGCGTGCCCGAGAACGTGCCGGTGGGCGGAGAAGTGCTTCAGATCGAGGTTCATCCACGACGGAATCTCACACTCCAGCCAGTTGACAAGGTGAGTCCATCACTGATGACAGCCTTCTTTACTTATCTTCAGCATGACTGCCAAATTTTCGTATGATGTACATGTTGAACTTTCTTGTGACCTCTTTCTTTTCTCTGTGGTGAATGTTCCATGAAGCAAGTACCCCTAAAAATTGATGATAAATGACTCTGAAAAGTGAGTTTTCAAATGTGGTCCAATGAAAAAAGACAGGTGACCTCTATAGGATTTTAAAAATTCCTTAGTGAAGAATGAAGAACTCTCTTCTAAACTTGTCGGCCTCGGTAGCGTATTTGATATAGCGCTGGCCTTGTATGCTCGAGGTTGCGGGTTCGATCCCGGCCCAGGTCGATGGCATTTAAGTGTATTTAAATGCGACAGACTCATGTCAGTAGATTTACTGGCATGTAAAAGAACTCCTGCGGGATAAATTTCCGGCACACCGGCGATGCTGATATAACTTCTGTAGTTGCTAGCGTCGTTAAATAAACCATAATTTATTTTATAATTTATTACCTTCTAAACTTGGATGGTCGTTTGCTCATTGATGTACTAGAATTGCTTAATAAGTCTACCATATTTTTTCACCTCGCTGCCTACTTTCTTATGAGTAAAATAAAATATTTAAGTGTAATACTTCACGTGAGTCACCCTGGATAGCGTAGTCTGTATAGCGCTGGCCTTCTGTGCTCGAGGTTGCGGGTTCGATCCCGGCCCAGGTCAATGACATTTAAGTGTGTTTAAATGCGACAGGCTCATGTCGAGTACATTTACTGGCATGTAAAAGAACTCCTGCGGGACAAAATTCCGGCACACCAGCGATGCTGATATAACCTCTGCGAACGTCGTTAAATAAACAATAATTTAATTTTTTTTAGAAAATAATATGCACTTGAAGTTTAAAGTGTACTTACCATAGTGGAAAAACAAGTTATCAGTTAGGACATTCTTTTTGCAATTGGTTAAGAAACTAATTAGTTATCTTTATACCACTGAATTTTTTTTTTTTTTGTTGGTAACTCTATAGCATCTATTAGATGCTTTATGGTTGTGCTAACAGATGGAGTTACTTGTCAACAATGTGACGCTGAAACGTGTGTTCAGGTTACTGCCCAGCGACAGTCCTGATGTATTTTTATATTTGTGATGATTGGTTAATTAATATTAACCCGACACACTCACAATCACACTCACATTCATACAAATTTCCAGACTCTAGACATCCAGGGAATTCTTTTTCTTCAAGAAAAATTCACTGAGAGCCGAACCCGGGACCTCCCGATCTAGAAGCCAGCATGCTGACCAACAGACCACGGAGGCAGTCATACCACTGAATTAAGAATTATTTATTACATAACCATGACAATTTATATTGCATTCTGAACACTAAAAGCCTATAAATATAGGACTAAACTTTTGTACTGGAATACTGAAATCGTACAAGAGTGACTATTCAACCTCCATCAGATATTATTTAAACGAATTCTTCAGAAACCCGGACATTGGGCGTCCCGAAGAGTTTTCATCGGGACATGGGACACTCAGCTCCAAAACAAGACGGTCCTTGAAAATCCAGAAGGAATGGTAGTCTTATCAGCGAATAGGGATTATAAAGAATGGACACTTCGCGTCGGTACCTTTGATGTAGCCGGACTGATTTCAATGACCTTCAAGCCAGCTAGAGCGTCAGATTCTGCTTTCTCCCTAGAGTTGGCGCTGACATCACACCAGCTAGCAGTCGACACAGCGGAAATATAACACATACAATTAATACATCTAGGTACATTATGTACTCAAATAAAATAAATTGGATCCATAAAATAATAAATCCTTCATTAACTGTAATGTCTAGACTCTAGAGTTCCTTTATAATGAGAGTTCAGACGTTGACCCCAACAACAATTAAAATATGTAATGATTTGATAGCGCTGAAAATGGAAAAACAAAACTCTTACGAGAAGTAAAACCATATACCTATATTATATTATATACAAATATTAAACGAATTCGATACTTAATTTTATAATGTATTATATTATTTTATAATATAATTTATAATATCTGAAATATAAAATATTATTATTACAACTAGTTTGTCACTGAGAAATAAGGAAAAGCTGTTAACTTGAATTTATTTGAAGCAAAGCGTTACTGGATTATGCAATAAGGTAGGCGATGTTTGGATCCTGTACCTTAATTCTGTTCTCAATTATTATCTTAGCGTATGCTTGATTACACTACCTCTAGCGCTTGAAAGTGGAACTAACCGCTGGCGCATAGAGAAACAAAACACAGGAAAATTCGCTCAGTGTCCATTCTTTATAATCCCTATTCGCTGGTCTTATTGCTTACCTAATTTTCCTCCAGGAAGTTTTCGAAATTTGCTAATACTCTTAATTTTGATCGCAGGTTAATGTCTAAGGACGCATAATTGAATATTTTCCGGTATTTCGGAATAAGGTAAATTACTAAATTGCTGTGTAATGTGTTGCATTAAGATGCAATCAGCATAATAATATAAAAACTGCATCTCAGTCAGCTTTCTCTCACAGCGTTACTTCATAAGAATGCTTTTGTTGGGTGAAATCTGTCTCTATCGTCGGTTGACTCATGAGAAATCGTATCAAAAGATATAGGCAGTTCTGCAACAAATGAAACACGTCTCAGAACTAAATGACATTTTTCCACTAATTGTTTTGTGAATGAGATAGCCATTTTGTTTCAGACAGTTTCTCCTTCATAGATGGACAGTCTTGTGCAACACATGTGACGGTATAATAATAAGGAACGTATAGATTTACGAGTAGAATTCGACAACGACTATGCACTTCAGAGATGTCTTCTGTTCGGCGAGATCTATAGAAAAAATAACAGTGCATTTACAAGTTTTTGAAAAGTAAAGTCATAGTTTCCTCTGCTACCTTTTCTACAAAAGTCATCATCATTATCATCATTGTCGTCGTAATTTGGCTATTATCATTATGGATGGCTGAATTTGACTAAACTAACGTTTCCAGTATAGATCTCATTCATTGTAAACAAGAA